>NC_069499.1:1079904647-1080204647 GCF_027579735.1 Bombina bombina | reverse complement strand
GGTCCGGATCTATCGCATCGTTCACTGACGCCCCCTTGGGATAAGACAAGTGGTGAATGAGCCTGTACTTCCCCTTCTCCCGCTTGGGAACTACCCCCAGTGGAGAGACTACTAGATCCGCGATTGGTCGTTCCCGAAATGGGCCGACCACCCTCCCCAGCCTCAGTTCCTTATCCAGCTTCTCCCTCACTACGTGCGGGAACTCATAAGCTGACTTTAGGTTACGGTGGACGGAGGACCCAGTTACTTGCGATGTAATCGGTATCCTAAACCCCACCCTCAATCCCGACGACAGGACTGCCGCTGCCTCGCCGTCAGGATACAGCGCCAGCCACGGCGCCATCCTCTCGTACCTAAGTGGAGTTGGGGCCCTTGCCCCCAGGTCCCCCTCTACTAATCGGGGAGGGTGCACCAGCTCCCCTTCTATTCGCGCATTCTGCCCCCGGGTGGGGTCCGCTGCAAAACTTGCAGATGTGCCGAAAGGAGCAATTTGCTCCCCTGTCACACTGCTTGTCCTGGAATTTCCAGCACTCCCTCCCCCGCCTCTTCGGGCGCGGAAAGGACCGCTGCGTCCCAGGCTTCGCCGCCCCGGTTGGCGAGGTAGACCTCTCGCGCCCCAACTTAGACCACAGGTGCATATCTTGCGTCCCGAAGTGTAAGATGTGGTTACCCACCATTTTCTTGCGAAACGCCACATCGTAGTCCCGCCAAGCACCTTCCCTGAACCTTTTGTAAATATCACCAATAGTGTCTTGATATTTAAAAAGGTTATGCCCCTGAGTCGGCCACCTATCAACATAGCAGGACGCCAACACCCTATATCCAGCCTGCCATTCCTCATAAGTTTCCTGGCGCCTAACTTTCTTGGGGCCCGAGCCCTCGGCCGCCCTCTCCTTGGCTCTACAGGCTTCCGGAGTGAGTTCGTAGATATTCACATATCTACCCTCTTGGATCTTTTTAATCACTTTAGCCTTCAAATGGCCGTAAAGTGAGTGGACTAGGCATGGGTAGGAATCCCCATGCACCGCCACTTTTCTTGATGCCACCTGCCCCGCCGGCGCAACTCCCGCTTGCGCTAAGGAATTGTTCTCCACGACGCCCTGCGTGCCTGCCTTCGCCTGCACCTGCGCTGCCACTAATTTTTTAATCATTCTAAACATTTGTTGTTGGCCCTTTCCCACTAAACCCAGCCCTGCCTCGCTATCAGAACCTGAGTCACTAGAGGAAGACCCCATGTTAGTGTGTGTAATATCAGTGATTGTGCACTCACCAGCTTGAGACAGCTGCTGCGACACTCCTTCCGATGGCTGTGGTTGTCCGCCTTCTGAAATGCTAGCAAGTCCCACAGCTCCTCCATTTGCCATGCAATGGCCGCTTGTACCAGCCTCCATTCTGCGTTCAGCACCTGATGACACCTGAGGAGACAAAACAGACTGGGGAGTACTCTGAGTGACGAAGAGGGCCCCAGATGGGGCCGCACCCTCCTTTTCGACACCCCTAGCCCTCTCTTGCACCCCAAGTGCTGCAGCCACCGCCCTTCTAATCAAATCCTCCTGAACACCCAATGCCTGACTAACGCATTCTCTCACCTCGCGCTGTACCTCAGCAGCGATCTGCGCACTGTCCACACGTGCATTCACACCCCTCAACTGGCCCTGCCTAGAAGCATCTACATTACCTATAGTACCTGACCTAAGAGTCACATTTTCATTGCCTTGTCTATTAGCTATCTGCTCCCTCTGCTGCTCAGGGGCCTGTTGCGGACGTACCGCTTCTTGAAAGTAGGGGGCATCATTTGCACTTAAACTTTGTCCCCTGCAAACTCTCACACTTTGCTCCTGACTCTGTGGCTGATCTCTCATGATAAGATCCCTGTTCATACCGGCAACAGCACCATTCGAGCCACTACCCCTCAGCACCACAACCTCCGCTTCTATTGGAGGTATAACCTGCTGCCTGTGACCCATGGGGTCCCCATCTGCCGTGATGGCGTCATCTGCGCCTCTAACACATGAGTCTCTCACCTGCCGCCTATGCTCCTCGCCTGCAGCCACACTCACCACCTGCCCGGTACCCGCCCCCCTGCCCCCTGCGGCCGTCGTCGCCACCCGGAGTCTCCCCAACTTACTAGGGGCTGCTCCGGAAGGCTCCTCCGGCTGGTCAGCAGGGCGGCGTTGTGTGCGCGTGCGACCGCGCTCCTCCCCAGAAGAAGATCCGTCAGAGGGGGAGGAGACGCGACGCACGTTACGTGCGGGGGCGTGGCCACGCCCCACGCTGCTAGAAGGCCTCAAGCCCGCCCGGCCGCGGCAGCCACCGGCAATAACCCCAGACCCTCCGGCACCATCCAGGCCCTGCACTATGCCGCCCGACCCCCGGCCAGAGGCCAGAGACTGGGCAAGGGCCAAGACAGTGGCCAGAGCGCCCGGCGGAAGCGCCGGGAGCTGCTGCATAAGGGCCCCAATGTCTGCTCCATGCTCCCCAGCTCCCCCTACCTCAGGCCCAGTCCTAGCAGAAACCTGGGCAGCATCAACACTGGGAACCGCTCTCCCTGCTCCTCTTCCCCTAGCCCTGGTGCTTGCCCCGGCCCCCGCCCTGCTAGAAGGGGTGTAACTGAGCTCCCTCCTAACCCTCTGTCTAGTAGCAATGGAGGGCCTACTGGGAACCCTAACTTGGGGGGTAGGGGGTACCACATCATCCAGGTCTGACTCCTCATTTTCTCCTGCAGGTCTCTTTCTTCTTGAAGGCTCCACCACCGCATCCCTGTACCTCCTGGGAGGCAAAGAAGTACGCCTGGCACGCTTCATGATCCCTGGGGCCTAAAGTTCAAGATATCCAGCACAGAAGAAAGTTCTCCTCGAAGTCTGGAGGCAGGAAGAGGCCGAATCCACTGGAACAGGACCCTATAAAGGCAAGAGGTACACCCTCCCACACATTTGCAACATTGTAGCATACACACACTTCTAGAATCCTCCAGACTTCAAGTCAGCTATCCCTTAATTTTGCTACAGGCCCACTAGAGGGCCCTCCACTTCCATTTTGGTGCCTATGGCTGTTCCCATGGTTTTTAAATAGATGGAGTTATTGAAGATGAAATAATTGTGGGTAAGTATAAATTCTGTAAGTTTACTGACTGTAAAAGCACTATATGTATGTTAAGAGTTGTTTGAGGAAAGAAAGTTTAAGCAGGCCTCAATACCATCTTTATGTGGAATATTGCTTTACAGGGATTTCACATCCATTGTCACAAGTATAATATCCTCTGGCAATTTTGTTATCTGGCTGATTTTGTTAAGAAAATCAGTGGTGTCTTTTATAAAGCTAGTGGTGTTAACAACTAAGGATTTAAGAATATTCTCCACTAGGCCCGATATTTGCTAAGTCAGAGTGTCCATGCCAGTTTTTATGGATCTCCCTGGGTTCCCTGGTTTATGGATTTTTGGGAGCATTTAGAATGTCCCTATGCTAGGATTAGAAGGCACCAGTTTTTTCAGTTTATGTACATGTGTTTAGGAAATGTTTTTATTAGTTTTCAAAGTTGCAAAGTGTATTCCTATGTGGGGTCCTTGTCCAGTTTATTGTAATAAGTTTGATCTGATAACTGTCTATTTCCCTCTGTGATGTAGTCCTGTGTATTCATGATCACCACTGTTCCTCCCTCGTCCGCAGGCTTAATGGTAATATTTTCATTATTTCTTAAGTTTTTTTATAGCGTTTTTTTTCTAAATGTGAGAGGTTATATTTTTTTCTGCTGTGTGTTAAGCAGGAATGCTATTCTCAACCAGAAGCTTTCAATATAGCTGTCCAATTTTGTGTTGTGTCCTGGTGCAGGTATGAAGATTGTGTTCTTTTTGCTTCCATTGTAGTCCTCCTTAGTGCTGGTATTTTCTTTGTCATAAAAAAATTCCTTTAGCCCCAATCTCTTGAAGAATTCTACTAAGTCTGAGTACAGTTGTATGTTTTCTAGATTTGTATAAATGTCTAAATGATGATCCTTTTGACAGTACTGATATCTCTTGTTCTGACAGGTGGTAGTTTGAAAGGTTCATAATCCCTGAGTTTTCTGTATGTTTTTCTTGGTTGGTGACAGTTTGTGTTTTGAATGAGGTGCTGTTATTGCCTGTGAATGTTTGGTCATTTGTTATAGTTGATCTGTCACCTGGAGCTCTATTTTCTTGCATTTGGTGCTTGCTTCTTTTTTGTGACAGGCATGCAAGTTTCTTCTTTTTCTTCTTGATATAAACAAAATTTATGCTTACCTGATAAATGTCTTTCTTTCCGGATATGGTGAGTCCACGGCTTGAGTAATTACAGCTGGGAATATCACCCCTGGCCAGCCGGAGGAGGCAGAGAGCACCACAATTAAACTGTTAAGTATCACTCCCTTACCCACAACGCCCAGTCATTCGACCGAAGGGAAATGGAGAAAAAAGAGTAACACAAGGTGTAGAGGTGCCTGAGGTTATAGTCAAAAGAACAACTGTCTTAAAATAAAGGGTGGGGCCATGGACTCACCATATCCAGAAATAAATAAATTTATCAGGTAAGCATACATTTTGTTTTTCTTTTCTAAGATATGGTGAGTCCACGGCTTGAGTAATTACTGTTGTGAACCAATACCCAAGCTCAGCCGTGGCAAAATGATCAAATTTGTAAAATTTTGAAAAAAGTATGTAGAGAAGACCAAGTTGCAGCCTTGCAAATTTGTTTCACAGAAGCTTCATTTTTGAAAGCCCAAGAAGAGGAAACAGCTCTTGCGGAATGAGCTGTAAATCTCTCAGGAGGCAGCTGTCCAGCAGTCTCATAACCCAAACGAATTATACTTCGTAACTAAAAAGAAAGAGTAGTAGCAGTAGCTTTCTGACCTTTACGTTTCCCAGAGAAAAAGTCAAAGATGGCAGAGGACTGGCAATAATCATTAGTCACCTGTAAGTAGAATTTAAGCACACATGAAAATGTCCACAGCACAAAAAAAAAAAAAAAAAAAAAGTTGTGCTGTGGACATTTTCATGTGTGCTTATACTGAGTGGAATTGGCATATTTCCACAGTCTTCACGAGCACATTGTTTATCTGGAAGCTGTTCCACACTTTATTTGGATTAAGTAGAATTTAAGAGCATGTACAACATCCAAACTGTGTAACAAACGTTCTTTGTAAGAAGAAGGATTAGGACACTACTAGAAACAACCTTAGGAAGGAAACTTAAATTAGTACGAAGAACCGCCTTATCGGCATGAAAAATAAGATAAGAGGAATCATGTTGCAGAGCTGAGAGTTCTGAGTAACTTTTAGCAGAAGAGATAGCAACAAGAAACAAAACCTTCCAAGATAACATCTTAATGTCTATGGAATGCAACGGCTCAAATGGAGCCAGCTGTAAAACTTTAAGAACAGGGTTAAGGCTCCAAGGAGTAGCAACAGACTTAAAGACAGGCCTGATTTTGACCAAGGCCTGACAAAAAGATTGCACATCTGGCACATTCGCCAAATGTTTATGTAGTAAAACTGATAAAGCAGAAATCTGACCCTTTAAGGCACTGACTGACAATCCCTTCTCCAGGCCTTCCTGAAGAAAAGATAAAATTCTAGGAATTCTAATTCTACTCCAAGAGTAGCCCTTGGATTCACACTAATAAAGATATTTACACCATATCTTATGGTAAATCTTTCTAGTAACAGGCTTGCAAGCCTGAATCATGGTCTCAATGACCGACTCGCTTAGACAGCGTTCAATCTCCAAGCAGTCAGCTTCAGAGTAACGAGATTTGGGTGAAGGAAGGGGCCCTGAATCAGGAGGTCCTTCCTCAGAGGTAGTCTCCAAAGTGGGAGAGATGACATCTCCACTAGGACTGCAAACCAGATCCTTCAAGGCCATGCAGGGGCTATTAGAATCACAGACGCCCTCTACTGTTTGATACGAGCAATGCCTTGTGGAAGGAGAGCAAACAGAGGAAACAGGTATGCCAACCTGAAAACCCAAGGAACTGCCAGAGCATCTATCAGAACGGCATGTGGATCTCTTGACCTTGAACCGTACCTTGGAAGCTTGGCGTTCTGATGGGACACCATCAGATCTAACTCCAGCACCCCCCGTTTGAGGACTAAGCTGGAAAACACCTCCGAATGGAGTTCCCACTCTAACTCTATTCTTTGAGATAGATCCGCATGGTAAACATTCCATTGTCTGAGCATGCATAACGGGAGAGCTCTCAAATGGAATCGAGCAAAAGGAATGATGTCCATGGAAACCACCATCAGACCGATTACCTCCATACATTGAGCCACTGGAGGATGAGCAGAAGCCTGAAGAGAGAGGCAAGAGGAAATGATATTGTGTTTCCTTACCTCTGTTAGAAAAATCTTCATCAATAGAGAATCGATTATGGTCCCTATGAACACTACTTTTTTCAAGATTCACATTCCATCCATGGGTATGAAGAAAAGACAAAAAACATCTCTGTGTGAGATTTTGCTAGTTTAACCAATATGTCGTCAAAGTAGGGTGCCACAGCAATTCCACAAGAACAGATCACTGCCAAAAGAGTCCCCAGAACCTTTGAAAAAATTCTTGGAGCCGTGACTAGACTAAATGGTGGGGCCACAAACTGGAAATATTTGTCCAGAAAGCCATATCTCAGGAATTTGTGATGGTCCCTGTGAATAGGAACATGACAATATGCATCCTTTTGGTCTGTGGTTGTCATGAACTGACCCTCTTGTACTAAAGGAAGAATGGAGCGTATAGTCTCCATCTTGAAGGATGGAACTTTAAGAAGCTTGTTGAGACACTTCAAGGATAGAATGGGATGGAAAGTTCCCTCTTTTTTGGGAACCACAAATTGGTTGGAGTAGAACCTGAGACCCTGTTCCTGCACTGGAATTGGAACTATCACTCCCAGGGAGAAAAGATGATGTATACATTTCAAGAACACCTCTCTTTTTATCTGGTCTGCAGATAATCTTGAGAGAAGGAATCTGCCTCTTGCAGAAAAAGCCTTGAATTCCAATTTGTAACCCTGGGATACTATGTCCACAGTCCAGGAACCTGGGACATCTCATATCCAGGCTTGAGAGAACTGAGAAAGTCTACCCCCCACCTAAACCTGATCCCAGATCAGGGTCAAACCCTTCATGCTGATTTGGAATCAGCTGCATGTTTCTTTGATTGTTTCCCCTTGTTCCAAGACTGATTGGGTTTCCAAGAAGACTTGCATTGTTCCTGCTTGGAAGAAGAAGGGGAAGGCTTTCCTCTGAAGTTACGAAAGGAACAAAAATTACTCTGATGTCCTTTAGGCCTATTATTCTTATCTTGAGGTAGAAAATACCCTTTTCTACACGTAATATCAGAGATAATTTCTGCCAAACCAGGTCCAAACAAGGTTTTGCCCTTGTAAGGAATCGCCAGAAGCTTGACTTTAGAGGAAACGTCCACAGACCAGGATTTCAACCATAATGACCTCTGGGCTAGGACAGCGAAACTAGAAGTTTTAGCTCCTAGTCTAACAACCTGTAAAATGGCATCTGCAATAAAGGAATTGGCCAACTTAAGAGTTTTAATCCTATCTTGAATTTCATCCAAGGAAGTCTATACTTGAAGAAAATCAGACAAGGCGTCGAAAAAATAAGATGCCGCACTATTCACGGTGGCAATACACACTGCAGATTGCAATTGGAGACCTTGATGAACATAATTTTTTTTCAAATAAGCCTCCAGCTTCTTGTCCATCGGATCCTTCAAAGAGCAGCTATCCTCAATAGGAATAGTGGTTCTCTGAGCCATAGTGGAAATGGCCCCTTAAACTTTGGGTACAGTATACCAAGGGTCTTTACTGGAGTCCTTGATAGGAAACATTTTCTTAAAAATGAGAGATGGGGAAAAAGATACCCCAGGTTTCTCCCATTCCTGTGAGATAATCTCCCTAGCACAAACCGGCACAGGAAAGAACTCTGAAGTGGAAGGTTCATCAAAGAAACTATTAAGTTTACTAGATTTCTTAGGAGTGACAACAACAGGGGTATCGGAGTCATATAAAGTAGCTAAAACCTCCTTTAACAAAACACAAAGGTCTTTAAGCTTAAATCTGAAGGATACCACCTCAGTCTCAGAAGAAGGAATTATACTGTCTGAACCTGAGATTTCACCCTCAGAAAGTCCTGATGTATCTTCCTCATCAGGCTTATGAAAAAGGGCATTATGGGAAGCAGAACTGAGGACAGGCACCTTACTTTCTGAATTTCTAGATCTCCTCTTGCATTTTCCCTGTAATCTGGGAATGGCAGCTAATGCCGCAGATACCTGGGCAGCAATTTCTGATTTTAAATAAACTCCACTAGGAGTTATAGAGGAACCGCTGGGAACTGTATGTGAAGCCATTGAGGCTTGGGACATAGCAGGAGAAAGCTGATGTATTATTTTAACAGCATCATCCTGAGAGACATTAGGCGCAACAATTTTGCCTTTATTTTGCAAGGTTTTCTTGTCATATTAAGAACAAAATTGCATAGGAGCAGCAATTTGTGCATCTAAACATAATAAGCATGAATTTGTGAAAGCAGGCTCTTGCTCCATATCAGTCATGTTGTGAAACAGTAAATAAACTTGTACAGATAAGTTTCAAAGATTTTAATATTCAATTAAAATAAGCCAAGGAAAAAATTAATTTTAAATTTTAAGGTTACAAATGGTATAACTCTAACTTTAACAAATGCCCCAAATTTAACCTATCCCCTGCAAATTTAACTCACATGGTTTGGTCCTGTCCCAAAATTTCCCATCTTTGGAAAAAAATTTGGGTACTGGTTACTTAATACCCTTAACATTACTCACATCATACTCTCCCTAGGGGAAGTAATTTTTTATTTAGAAGACAACACAATTATAAACCTAGTAATACTGGCCTCCAGAAATTAAATTTTTAAGAACTGTAAGGGTAGGTCTGTTCTCAGCATTTTAGAAATTAAAAACTATCTAAAAAAGCAATGCATTATAGAGCAGTTGGCTACAGATATGAACTCTGAGCTTAGATGGTTAGGTTATATATTTTAGGTATCCTCGTCTAGTAATGCATAACTTAAAAATTCTTAGAGGGTAATTCCTGGAGCCTGAACAGATATTGTTCTCTCTTGTTTAACCTGTTTCAATTTTCTGTTAAGTTTATAGATAAGTTATCAATTCATGTATAGAACTAGACTTCACTATTCCTGTTTAAAGTAATATTTTTCCATTATCTGCTAAGCCATGCTTTAGATGGATACACCATGTATCTTAGTTATTCTCATCTAGTAACATAAGTTATTATTTCCTAGAGGGTAACTCTTGAAGGTTGTACAGATATTGTTTTGTTTTACCTAAATCTGTTTTAATTCAACTGTCATGTTCATGGATAAGTTACCAATCTATGCATAGAATACTAGACCTATTGGGGGGTAGTTATCAAGCCGTCAACCTCAAATATGCTGGAATTCCGCAGCGTATTTGTGGCGAGGCTGATTCGCCTTAGTTATCAAAGGCTAGAGACCGGCAAAAGTAGAATTTTGTGACGTAAACTTCGATCCGCCGGACTCAGTCCGACACAGATCGATTCTTACGTCACTACAGATGTTCCACACACAAGTGCGGCACAATCTGACTACTTTTGCTAGTTATCAAAAAACTAGCAGGTACGCTCGGCACTTTTACTGCCCAGCGTACCTGGTTTTCAAACCGCCACCCTGGAGGCGGCGGATCCCATAGGAATCAATGGGAGTCTGACCATAGCGAAAGTACAAGTTCGCTGCTGCCAGACATCCCTTTCATTCCTATGGGAGCTGTCTACACCTAACACCCTAACATGTACCCCAAGTCTAAACACCTCTAATCTGCACTCCCCCCTACACCGCCGCAACTAAATAAAATGATTAACCCCTAAACCACCGCTCATGGAGCCCACCGCAAGCTACTCTATACATATTACCGCCTAAACCGCCGCTCCCTGACCATGCCGCAACCTATATTAAATTTATTAACCTCTAATCTGCCCCCCCTACACCGTCGCCACCTATAATACATTTATTAACCCCTATCCTGCCCCCCACTACACCGCCGCCACTGTAATAAAATTATTAACCCTTAAACCTAAGTCTAACACTAACCCTAACAACCCCCTAACTTAAATATTAATTAAATAAATCTAAATCATATTTCTATTATGAACTAAATTAATCCTATTTAAAACTAAATACTTACCTGTAAAATAAACCCTAATATAGCTACAATATAAATAATAATTATATTGTAGCTATCTTAGGATTTATTTTTATTTTACAGGTACCTTTCAATTTATTTTAACTAGGTACAATAGCTATTAAATAGTTATTAACTATTTAATAGCTTACCTAGCTAAAATAAAGAGAAATGTACCTGTAAACTAAAAACTAACCTAAGTTACAATTACACCTGACACTACACTATACTTTAATAAATTATTCCTATTTAAAACTAAATACTTACCTGTAAAATAAACCCCAAGATAGCTACAATATAATTAATAATTACATTGTAGCTATTTTAGGATTTATATTTATTTTACAGGTAACTTTGTATTTATTTTAGCTAGTTAGAATAGTTATTAACTATTTAATAACTACCTAGCTAAAAGAAATACAAAATTACCTGTAAAATAAACACTACACTATCATTACATTAATTAAATAAATTAACTACAAATAACTACAATTAAATACAATTACATAAACTAACTAAAGTACAAAAAATAAAAAAAGCTAAGTTACAAAAAATAAAAAAAATAAGTTACAAACATTTAAAAAAGTATTAAAATTTTAAGCTACTTACACCTAATCTAAGCCCCCTAATAAAATAGCAAACCCCCCCAAAATAAAAAAATGCCCTACCCTATTCTACATTAAAAAAGTTCAAAGCTCTTTTACCTTACCAGCCCTTAAAAGGGCCTTTTGTGGGGGCATGCCCCAAAGAATTCAGCTCTTTTGCCTGTAAAAGAAAAATACAACCCCCCCCCAACATTAAAACCCACCACCCACATACCCCTAATCTAACCCAAACCCCCCTTAAAATAACCTAACACTAATCCCCTGAAGATCATCTTACCTTGAGTCGTCTTCACTCAACCGAGCAGCGATGGAACCGAAGAGGACATCCGGAGCGGCAGAAGTGATCATCCAAGGGGCACTGAAGAAATCTTCTATCCGGGCGAGGTCATCTTCGAAGCCGGGTCTTGAATCTTCATCCCGCCGACGCGGAACATCCTTCTTTCCCGATGGACTACCGACGAATGAAGGCTCCTTTAAGGGACGTCATCCAAGATGGCGTCCCTTCAATTCCGATTGGCTGAAAGGATTCTATCAGCCAATCGGAATTAAGGTAGGAAAAATCTGATTGGCTGATTGAATCAGCCAATCAGATTCAAGTTCAATCCGATTGGCTGATCCAGTCAGCCAATCAGATTGAGCTTGCATTCTATTGGCTGTTCCGATCAGCCAATAGAATGCAAGCTCAATCTGATTGGCTGACTGGATCAGCCAATCGGATTGAACTTGAATCTGATAGGCTGATTCAATCAGCCAATCAGATTTTTCCTACCTTAATTCCGATTGGCTGATAGAATCCTATCAGCCAATCGGAATTGAAGGGACGCCATCTTGGATGACGTCCCTTAAAGGAGCTTTCATTCGTCGGTAGTCCGTCGGGAAAGAAGGATGTTCCGCGTCGGCGGGATGAAGATTCAAGACCCGGCTTCGAAGATGACCTCGCCCGGATAGAAGACTTCTTCAGCGCCTCTTGGAAGATGACCTCGCCCGGATGGAAGATTTCTTCAGCGCCCCTTGGATGATCACTTCTGCCGCTCCGGATGTCCTCTTCGGTTCCATCGCTGCTCGGTTGAGTGAAGACGACTCAAGGTAGGATGATCTTCAGGGGATTAGTGTTAGGTTATTTTAAGGGGGGTTTGGGTTAGATTAGGGGTATGTGGGTGGTGGGTTTTAATGTTGGGGGGGGTTGTATTTTTCTTTTACAGGCAAAAGAGCTGAATTCTTTGGGGCATGCCCCCACAAAAGGCCCTTTTAAGGGCTGGTAAGGTAAAAGAGCTTTGAACTTTTTTAATGTAGAATAGGGTAGGGCATTTTTTTATTTTGGGGGGGTTTGTTATTTTATTAGGGGGCTTAGATTAGGTGTAAGTAGCTTAAAATTGTTGTAATATTTTTTTAAATGTTTGTAACTTATTTTTTTTATTTTTTTTAACTTAGCTTTTTTTATTTTTTGTACTTTAGTTAGTTTATGTAATTGTATTTAATTGCAGTTATTTGTAGTTAATTTATTTAATTAATGTAATGATAGTGTAGTGTTAGGTTTAATTGTAACTTAGGTAAGGATTTATTTTACAGGTAATTTTGTATTTCTTTTAGCTAGGTAGTTATTAAATAGGTAATAACTATTTAATAACTATTCTAACTAGCTAAAATAAATACAAAGTTACCTGTAAAATAAATATAAATCCTAAGATAGCTACAATGTAATTATTAATTATATTGTAGCTATCTTAGGGTTTATTTTACAGGTAAGTATTTAGTTTTAAATATGAATAATTTATTAAAGTATAGTGTCGTGTTAGGTGTAATTGTAACTTAGGTTAGTTTTTAGTTTACAGGTACATTTCTCTTTATTTTAGCTAGGTAAGCTATTAAATAGTTAATAACTATTTAATAGCTATTGTACCTAGTTAAAATAAATTGAAAGGTACCTGTAAAATAAAAATAAATCCTAAGATAGCTACAATATAATTATTATTTATATTGTAGCTATATTAGGGTTTATTTTATAGGTAAGTATTTAGTTTTAAATAGGATTAACTTAGTTCATAATAGAAATATTATTTAGATTTATTTAATTAATATTTAAGTTAGGGGGGTGTTAGGGTTAGTGTTAGACTTAGGTTTAGGGGTTAATAATTTTATTACAGTGGCGGCGGTGTAGTGGGGGGCAGAATATGGTTAATACATTTATTATAGGTGGTGACGGTGTAGGGGGGGCAGGATAGGGTTTAATAAATTTAATATAGGTTGCGGCGGGTTCAGGGAGCGGCGGTTTAGGGGTTAAACTATTTATTTATTTGCGGCGAGGTGCGGGATCAGCAGGATAGGAGTTAATAACTTTATTATAGAGGGCGACGGTATAGGGGGGGCAGGATAGGGGTTACTAGGTATAATGTAGGTGGCAGCGGTGTCCGGGAGCGGCGGTTTAGGGGTTAATACATTTATAAGACTTGCGGCGGGGTCTAGGGGCGGCGGTTTAGGGGTTAGTAACTTTATTTAGTTGCGGGGGGCTCCGGGGGTGCCGGTATAGGGGGTAGAACAGTGTAGTTTAGTGTGAGTGCTTAGTGACAGGCTAGCAAGAAAGCTGTCAAACAGCCGAAGAGCAGCGAGATCGGATGAGTGATAACTCTCACAGTCCGCTGCTCATCGCCCCGTGGCTTTTTGACAGCTTTACTTGATAACTTAGGCAAATTTTTTCAGGTCCGCGGCGGCGATGTGAGGCGAGCTTAGGTGGGCGTATTGGGCCGGCGAAGGCAGGAAAGTTGACACGTTGATAACTACCCCCCATTGTCTAAACCAGACATTTTTTTTCCTTTTCTTTTTATTCTGTATATTTTGAAACTTTTTTGAACTTAATAAAAATTAAATAAAAAAATAGAAATATATATCCCATATTAGGATCGATCCACAGCTAAAATTATGTGAGAAAAGTTAAGAAAAAACATTTAATAAACAACTTTTTACTCAGAAAAGTTATGGGCCCATATTTATCAAGCTCCGTACGGAGCTTGAAGGGCCGTGTTTCTGGCGAGTCTTCAGACTCACCAGAAACACAAGTTATGAAGCAGCGGTCTAAAGACCGCTGCTCTATAACCATGTCCACCTGCTCTGAGCAGGCGGACAGGAATCGTCGGAAATCAACCTATGATAAATAGGGGCAATGGAGTAAAGCCGGCCATGTGACCACAACTGCCGAGCTCAAATTACTGCTGGGACACAGAGAGGCACTAAAAATAGCTCCCTTGTACACTGAGTACCAAAAACATAATTTATGCTTACCTGATAAATTTATTTCTCTTGTAGTGTATCCAGTCCACGGATCATCCATTACTTGTGGGATATTCTCCTTCCCAACAGGAAGTTGCAAGAGGATCACCCACAGCAGAGCTGCTATATAGCTCCTCCCCTAACTGTCATATCCAGTCATTCGACCGAAAACAAACAGAGAAAGGAGAAACCATAGGGTGCAGTGGTGACTGTAGTTTAATTAAAATTTAGACCTGCCTTAAAAGGACAGGGCGGGCCGTGGACTGGATACACTACAAGAGAAATAAATTTATCAGGTAAGCATAAATTATGTTTTCTCTTGTTAAGTGTATCCAGTCCACGGATCATCCATTACTTGTGGGATACCAATACCAAAGCTAAAGTACACGGATGATGGGAGGGACAAGGCAGGATTAAGCGGAAGGAACCACTGCCCGAAGTACCTTTCTCCCAAAAACAGCCTCCGAAGAAGCAAAAGTATCAAATTTGAAAAATTTTGAAAAAGTGTGAAGCGAAGACCAAGTCGCAGCCTTGCAAATCTGTTCAACAGAGGCCTCATTTTTGAAGGCCCATGTGGAAGCCACAGCTCTAGTAGAATGAGCTGTAATCCTTTCAGGGAGCTGCTGTCCAGCAGTCTCATAGGCTAGGCGTATTACGCTCCGAAGTCAAAAGGACAGAGAGGTTGCCGAAGCTTTTTGACCTCTCCTCTGTCCAGAGTAAACGACAAACAGGGAAGATGTTTGACGAAAATCCTTAGTTGCTTGTAAGTAAAACTTCAAGGCACGGACTACGTCCAGATTATGTAAAAGACATTCCTTCTTTGAAGAAGGATTAGGACACAATGATGGAACAACAATCTCTTGATTGATATTCTTGTTATAAACCACCTTAGGTAAAAACCCAGGTTTGGTACGCAGATATTCTCAGATAAGGAGAATCACATTGTAAGGCAGATAGCTCAGAGACTCTCCGAGCCGAGGAAATAGCCATCAAAAACAGAACTTTCCAAGATAAAAGTTTAATATCAATGGAATGAAGGGGTTCAAACGGAACTCCTTGAAGAACTTTAAGAACCAAGTTTAAGCTCCACGGAGGAGCAACAGGTTTAAACACAGGCTTAATTCTAACCAAAGCCTGGCAAAATGCCTGAACGTCTGGAACCTCTGCCAGACGCTTGTGCAAAAGAATAGACAGAGCAGAAATCTGTCCCTTTAAGGAACTAGCTGATAATCCTTTGTCCAAGCCCTCTTGGAGAAAAGACAATATTCTAGGAATCCTAACCTTACTCTATGAGTAATTCTTGGATTCACACCAATAAGGATATTTACTCCATATCTTGTGGTAGATTTTCCTGGTAACAGGCTTTCGTGCCTGTATTAAGGTATCAATGACTGACTCGGAGAAGCCACGCTTTGATAGAATCAAGCGTTCAATCTCCATGCAGTCAGTCTCAGAGAAATTAGATTTGGATGATTGAAAGGACCTTGTATCAGAAGGTCCTGTCTTAGAGTCAGAGTCCATGGTGGAAAGGATGACATGTCCACTAGGTCTGCATACCAAGTCCTGCGTGGCCACGCAGGTGCTATCAGAATCACTGATGCTCTCTCCTGTTTGATTTTGGCAATCAGTCGAGGGAGCAGAGGAAACGGTGGAAACACATAAGCCAGGTTGAAGAACCAAGGCGCTGCTAGAGCATCTATCAGCGTCGCTTCTGGGTCCCTGGACCTGGATCCGTAACAAGGGAGCGAGACGCCATGAGATCCAACTCTGGTTTGCCCCAACGATGAATCAATTGAGCAAACACCTCCGGATGGAGTTCTCACTCCCCCGGATGGAAAGTCTGACGACTTAGAAAATCCGCCTCCCAGTTCTCCACGCCTGGGATATGAATTGCTGACAGGTGGCAAGAGTGGGACTCTGCCCAGCGAATTATTTTTGAGACTTCTAACATCGCTAGGGAACTCCTGGTTCCCCCTTGATGGTTGATGTAAGTTCCCCCTTGATGGTTGATGTAAGCCACAGTCGTGATGTTGTCCAACTGAAATCTGATGAACCTCAGTGTTGCTAACTGAGGCCAAGCCAGAAGAGCATTGAATATCGCTCTTTACTCCAGAATATTTATTGGAAGGAGTTTCCACGATCCCTGTGCCTTCAGGGAGTTCCAGACTGCACCCCAACCTAGAAGGCTGGCATCTGTTGTTACAATTGTCCAATCTGGCCTGCGAAAGGTCATACCCTTGGACAGGTGGACCCGAGACAACCACCAGAGAAGAGAATCTCTGCTCTCTTGATCCAGATTTAACAGAGGGGACAAATCTGTGTAATCCCCATTCCACTGACTCAGCATGCATAATTTTAGCGGTCTGAGATGTAGGCGCGCAAATGGCACTATGTCCATTGCCGCTACCATTAAGCCGATTACCTCCATACACTGAGCCACCGAAGGGCGCAGAATGGAGTGAAGAACACGGCAAGCCTTTAGAAGTTTTAATAACCTGGACTCCGTCAGGTAAATTTTCATTTCTACAGAATCTATAAGAGTCCCTAAGAAGGAGACTCTTGTGAGTGGGGATAGCGAACTCTTTTCCTCGTTCACTTTCCACCCGTGCGACCTCAGAAATGCCAGAACTATCTCTGTATGAGATAGAAGGGAGACAAAAGGAGGCGCCACAATAGTGTGAGATCGTAGGTTAAAGGGACCCCCACAAAACGATACAGGATCACTTACTAGATTTAAAGCACTTGAGAAGTGCCGCAGGTGCAGGCTGAACTATTCAAAGCTGTCCAGCGAGCTTATCCTCACGGTCCAAAGGCCAAAGGGTTAACTTCAGATTCCCCCACACATACTGGGATCAAAGATGAGCCAAAAAATAGTTGTGGATTTCCACTCAGGGAAAAAAATCCAGCTCAAACAGAGCTAAGAGTTAGTGCGAAAGTCAGGACGACTTATAAAAGCAATAATAAAACAAGCGTGATGACAGATAGGTAAAAATATAACCAAAAAAGTTTATTTAAACCTAATACACTACGCGTTTCCCGGTCACAACAACCGTTTCATCAGGTGTAAAAAGCTAACAGTCATCACACTATTTAAAACAAATCTCGGCGTTACAAAAATTCCCATGCGCATGCCCATTAAAGCCATGAACCAATGAGATGAGATTCTGAGCCGGCACACATTTGGATAGGTCAAAAACAGGGGCGTGTGATACCAGCCCCCACCAAGAGTGTTACCTGTCACTAAAATGACGCCACTAAAGAGCACGGCAAGTATCTAATGGCTAAAATACGCCGGTATTGATAACACTATAATAACTATGTTATATGGTCACACAGGGAGAGACTACAAAATTAAGATTCCCTCTTGTGATCCCAACTAAGGCCTAAATGTTTCTCTAAAAAAAGAATCCCTCTAATTCGTAAATAATATGAATATTAAATATTACATGTACAGACAGTAGGGAATGAGTATATATAAAAAAGTATATTGATATTATTCCTTACGGCATATAAAAATTAAAAATATAAAATTATAACTCTTATTGCATATAGCCCTGAGGAGAATTCCTAGCCTTATATATACTCGATATGGAACACATCCAAGCTAAAAAATAAAAAATAAAGTAACACCCCATAGTGGAGGTGGGTAACTTATATAATATAAAAAAGTGTAAAAATGTAAAATAAGTGTATTACCACTCAAATGAGTCGAAAATATATGACAAGATATTAATTGACCATGCCAGCTCAGGGATCATCTGATTAGTCATAACTTGTGTCATAAATGTCATAACTTAGTCATAAATGCTCAAATGTATTTATATTATAGCATCTAGACATATGTATACATTTTACATATATTACACATAAAAAATCACATAAAGAATAATATGTATGCATACTATGACGTCTAGACCCATAAATAATACACATTAAAAATCTCAGATAAAATCACATAGAAACAAATGCCAAATGAGACAGATGAGAGTATACAGTTACAAAGAAACATAAACATAAACATAAATGCCAAATGAGACAAAGAGGAGTTCATAATGGTCACCTAATTGAAAGCTGCCATGTCGATGTTTTCATTTAGACCATGGGGTTTCAAAGTTTTTAATTTCCATATCCAATAAGTCTCTCTTTGTCGCAAGTATATAAACCTATTTCTACCCCATTTGGGAGCAACATGTTCTATAGGAAGAATACTATATATATCGCTTTCTCCCAGATGGCATTGTCCCTTATGGCGAGGAACACTATGATTCATCAATTCTTTCTTTACATTTCTCATGTGTTCCCCCCATCTTTTTTTGATGGGTCTTGAGGTTCTCCCAACATACTGAACCCCACATTTGCATTGTAGCAAATATACCACAAATGTTGAATCACACGTGAAATGTGAAGAAACACTAAAAATTTCATTGGTGACAAATGACTTAAATTCGGTAACATTCCCCATCGTATAGCTACACAGCCCACAGTTATTTTTCCCACATTTGAAAAAACCTATCTTAGTTGTTAAAAAAGAATTGGTGTTAACTTTGTTTACCACCCTATTTGTGCGCTTTTTCATTAGGATCTTACTCGGTGCCAACCTGTTTTTAAGGGTCTGTGCTCTTCTAAAGGTGCAGATAGGAGTATCATCCAATATTTGTTTTAAAACTGTATCATTTTTTAAAATAAACCAATACTTCTGTAGAATATTCTTAATTAAATGATGATTATTATTATACCTAGTAATACATCGGGGATGATTATTGATTTTGGACTTAAATAGTAACCTTTCCTCTTCCAAGTTAAATGTTTTTTCATATTTGTCCTTTTTCTTAGAATTAAACAAATCAGATCTTACTTTATTTCTAGCTTTTTAGTAGCCTAATTCTATAAGTTTCGATGGATAATCTCTTGCAAGGAACCTCTCTTTTAATATTTGTGATTGCTCATCAAAAACAGATATCTCTGTACAATTTCTGCGTATTCTGCAGAATTGATTGAATGGAATATTTTCTTTCCACGGTTTGTAATGGTTACTTTTAAAATTCAAATAACTATTTGTATCCACAGTTTTGAAAAAAGTCTTGGTTAAAACAGACCCTTTTGGATCCCAATATAATATAAGATCCAAAAATTCAATTTGTTCCTTTGAGATGTTTGAGGTGAATGTCAAACCCATATCGTTGGCATTCAGGAATTCCACAAATTCCTTTGCCTTGGACTCTGTTCCATCCCATATAAAGAGCAAATCATCAATAAAGCGACCACAGAAGACCAGGTTCGCCCTTGCTGGGGAATTGTAGATATATTCCTCTTCGAAGGCCCCCATAAACAAGTTCGCAAAGCTTGGGGCGAACCTGGTCCCCATGGCCGTGCCCTTTATTTGTAGAAAAAACTGCTCCTGGAACACAAAATAATTGTGCTTTAACACAAAGGAAATGGCATCCAAAAGAAAAATTTTCAGTTGTTCAGGTAAATACATATCTCTAGATAGAAATTTATAAATAGAGTTAATCCCTAAATCATGCGCTATATTTGAATAAAGTGCCGACACATCACATGTCATCCAGACTAAGTTTTTAATATCTAAATTGTTTAGTTTAGATAGTTTATTTATTAAGTCTGGTGTGTCTTTTATATAAGATGGTAAACACTTTACTTCTTTTTTTAAAAACGAGTCTATGTATTCGGATAGATTACACGTGAGGTTCCCGATCCACGATATAATCGGGCGACCGGGAGGGTTACTTTTGCATTTATGGATTTTAGGGAGGTGGTAATAGTATGCAAGACTGGGGGTACCTGGGTTTAAGAATTCTTTTTCTTTCTTAGTAAGGATCCCTTTATAGTATCCATCATCTATAAGTTTAACCAAACCAATCATATATTTTTTGGTAGGGTTAAAAGATAATCTCTTATAGTACTCAGGATTAAATAAGATCCGGTTAGCTTCACCTACATAATCACCCCAATCCTGCAATACTATTCCACCTCCCTTATCGGCCTGTCTAATCACTAGAGACTGATCTTTCGCTAACTTTGATAGGGCTTTGATTTCATAAATATTCAAATTTGAGGCCTTACTCTTACTTCTATTTTGATTGTTCATGAGACTTGGCAACTTGAAAGTTTGACGCCTGAATCAGGATGTCGTCTAGATACGGAGCTACCGCTATGCCTCGCGGTCTTAGAACCGCCAGAAGTGAGCCCAGAACCTTTGTAAAGATTCTTGGGGCTGTAGCCAACCCGAAGGGAAGAGCTACAAATTGGTAATGCCTGTCTAGAAAGGCAAACCTTAGAAACCGATGATGGTCTTTGTGAATCGGTATGTGAAGGTAGGCATCCTTTAGGTCCACTGTGGTCATGTACTGACCCTCTTGGATCATGGGTAGGATGGTCCGAATAGTTTCCATTTTGAAAGATGGAACTCTGAGGAATTTGTTTAAGATCTTTAGATCCAAAATTGGTCTGAAGGTTCCCTCTTTTTTGGGAACCACAAACAGATTTGAATAAAAACCCTGTCCTTGTTCCGTCCGCGGAACTGGATGGATCACTCCCATAATTAGGAGGTCTTGCACACAGCGTAGGAATGCCTCTTTCTTTATCTGATTTGCAGATAGCCTTGAAAGATGAAATCTCCCTTGTGGAGGGGAAGCTTTGAAGTCCAGAAGATATCCCTGAGATATGATCTTGAACATCTCTTGCCCATGCCTGGGCGAAGAGAGAAAGTCTGCCCCCTACTAGATCCGTCGCCGGATAGGGGGCCGTTCCTTCATGCTGTCTTAGAGGCAGCAGCAGGCTTTCTAGCCTGCTTGCCTTTGTTCCAGGACTGGTTAGGTTTCCAGGCCTGCTTAGATTGAGCAAAAGTTCCCTCTTGCTTTGAAGCGGAGGAAGTTGATGCTGCACCTGCCTTGAAATTTCGAAAGGCACGAAAATTAGACTGTTTGGCCTTTGCTTTGGCCCTGTCCTGAGGAAGGGTATGACCCTTACCTCCAGTAATGTCAGCAATAATTTCCTTCAAACCAGGCCCGAATAAGGTCTGCCTCTTGAAAGGAATGTTAAGTAATTTAGACTTCGAAGTCACGTTAGCTGACCAGGATTTAAGCCATAGCGCCCTACGCGCCTGGATGGCGAATCCGGAATTCTTAGCCGTTAGTTTAGTCAAATGAACAATGGCATCAGAAACAAATGAGTTAGCTAGCTTAAGTGTTCTAAGCTTGTCAATAATTTCAGTCAATGGAGCTGTATGGATGGCCTCTTCCAGGGCCTCAAACCAGAATGCCGCCGCGGCCGTGACAGGCGCTATGCATGCAAGGGGCTGTAAAATAAAAACTTGTTGAATAAACATTTTCTTAAGGTAACCCTCCAATTTTTTATCCATTGGATCTGAAAAAGCACAACTGTCCTCAACCGGGATAGTGGTACGCTTTGCTAAAGTAGAGACTGCTCCCTCCACCTTAGGGACTGTCTGCCATAAGTCCCGTGTAGTGGCGTCTATTGGAAACATTTTTCTAAATATAGGAGGTGGGGAAAAAGGCACACCCGGTCTATCCCACTCCTTGCTAGTAATTTCTGTAAGCCTTTTAGGTATAGGAAAAACATCAGTACACACCGGCACCGCATAGTATTTATCCAGCCTACACAATTTCTCTGGTACTGCAACTGTGTTACAGTCATTCAGAGCAGCTAATACCTCCCCAAGCAATACACGGAGGTTCTCAAGCTTAAATTTAAAATCTCTGAATCAGGTTTCCCCGAATCAGAGAGGTCACCCACAGACTGAAGCTCTCCGTCCTCATGATCTGCATATTGTGACGCAGTATCAGACATGGCCCTTACAGCATCTGCGCGCTCTGTATTTCTCCTAACCCCAGAGCAATCGCGCTTGCCTCTTAATTCAGGCAACCTGGATAATACCTCTGACAGGGTATTATTCATGATTGCAGCCATGTCCTGCAAGGTAATCGCTATGGGCGTCCCTGATGCAATTGGCGCCATATTAGCGTGCATCCCCTGAGCGGGAGGCGAAGGGTCTGACACGTGGGGAGAGTTAGTCGGCATAACTTCCCCCTCGTCAGAATCTTCTGGTGATATTTCTTTTATAGTTAAAGACTGATCTTTACTGTTTAAGGTGAAATCAATACATTTAGTACACATTCTCCTATGGGGCTCCACCATGGCTTTCAAACATAATGAACAAGTTGTTTCCTCTGTGTCAGACATGTTTAAACAGACTAGCAATGAGACTAGCAAGCTTGGAAAACACTTTAAACAAGTTTACAAGCAATATAAAAAACGTTACTGCACCTTTAAGAAACACAAATTTTTGCCAAAATTTGAAATAACAGTGAAAAAAGGCAGTTACACTAACAAAATTTTTACATTGTATGTAACAAGTTAGCAGAGCATTTCACCCACTTGCAAATGGATGATTAACCCCTTAATACCAAACACAGAATAATAACTGACAAAAACGTTTTTTTTTTTGTTTGTTTTTTAAATAGTCACAACAACTGCCACAGCTCTACTGTGGCTTGTTACCTCCCTCAAAAACGACTTTGAAGCCTTTTGAGCCCTCCAGAGATATCCTGGATCATGCAGGAAGAAGCTGGATGTCTGTGTCTGTAATTTTTGCTGCACAAAAAAACCCCTCCCACTCATATTACAACAGTGGAAGTCAGGAAACTGTTACTAGGCAGAATTCAAGCCAGCCATGTGGAAAAAAACTAGGCCCCAATAAGTTTTATCACCAAACATATATAAAAACGATTAAACATGCCAGCAAACGTTTTATATTACATTTTTATAAGAGTATGTATCTCTATTAATAAGCCTGATACCAGTAGCTCTCACTGCATTTAAGGCTTTACTTACATTAGTTCAGTATCAGCAGCATTTTCTAGCAAATTCCATCCCTAGAAATATATTAACTGCACATACCTTATTGCAGGATAACCTGCATGCCATTCCCTCTCTGAAGTTACCTCACTCCTCAGAATATGTGAGAACAGCCATGGATCTTAGTTACTTCTGCTAAGATCATAGAAAACGCAGGCAGATTCTTCTTCTAAATAGTGCCTGAGATAAACAGTACACTCCGGTACCATTTAAAAATAACAATCTTTTGATTGAAAAATAAACTAAGTATAAAACACCACACTCCTCTTACGACCTCCATCTTGGTTGAGGCTTGCAAGAGAATGACTGGATATGACAGTTAGGGGAGGAGCTATATAGCAGCTCTGCTGGGGGTGATCCTCTTGCAACTTCCTGTTGGGAAGGAGAATATCCCACAAGTAATGGATGATCCGTGGACTGGATACACTTAACAAGAGAAAATAAAAAAAAATTCAAACTGGACAGTTTCAAATGTTGCATCGGTTTATTTTAAAGCAAAGGGCAAATGAATAAGGTGCTAAAATAGAAAATTCAGCCATACTTTCAGTTTAAACTTGTATTGTTTTATCAAGTAAATATGAGTCAGAAAATAAAGCCTAATAAAAACAGTTTAAGCTTTCTTTTTAAAAGAGTTTAAATGTTAGTCTCACACATGCTACAGTGCCTGTTTTATGCCCCAGTGTAACCCATACAACAGGATTATATATATCCCAATAAAAAAAGCAGTATCTTTTAAATTTTTAAGTGCATGGTCTCCCCAACTGGAAGAAAAAGCACTTACCTGCTCCGCTGTCCGGCATGTAGACAGTTACAAGGTATTAGAAAAGACAGTTCTTCACAGAGACCTTTGAAAAAGAAAGAACAGAGTAGCCAACTCTGGCTTTCTAAACTAGGGCAGCAATTGTTAGGAAAACTAAGGCCTAGATTTGGAGTTCGGCGGTAGCCGTCAAAACCAGCGTTAGAGGCTCCTAACGCTGGTTTTGGGCGCCCGCTGGTATTTGGAGTCAGTGATTAAAGGGTCTAACGCTCACTTTTCAGCCGCGACTTTTCCATACCGCAGATCCCCCTACGCCATTTGCGTAGCCTATCTTTTCAATGGGATCTTTCTAACGCCGGTATTTATAGTCGTTTCTGCAGTGAGCGTTAGAGCTCTAACGACAAAACTCCAGCCGCCTGAAAATAGCAGGAGTTAAGAGCTTTCTGGCTAACGCCGGTTCATAAAGCTCTTAACTACTGTACCCTAAAGTACACTAACACCCATAAACTACCTATGTACCCCTAAACCGAGGTCCCCCCACACTGCCGCCACTCGATTAAAATTTTTAACCCCTAATCTGCCGACCGCCACCTACGTTATATTTATGTACCCCTAATCTGCTGCCCCTAACCCCGCCGACCCCTATATTATATTTATTAACCCCTAATCTGCCCCCCTCAACGTCGCCGACACCTGCCTACACTTATTAACCCCTAATCTGCCGAGCGGACCTGAGCGCTACTATAATAAAGTTATTAACCCCTAATCCGCCTCACTAACCCTATCATAAATAGTATTAACCCCTAATCTGCCCTCCCTAACATCGCCGACACCTACCTTCAATTATTAACCCCTAAACTTCCGATCGGAGCTCACCGCTAATCTAATAAATGGATTAACCCCTAAAGCTAAATCTAACCCTAACACTAACACCCCCCTAAGTTAAATATAATTTTTATCTAACGAAATAAATTAACTCTTATTAAATAACTTATTCCTATTTAAAGCTAAATACTTACCTGTAAAATAAATCCTAATATAGCTACAATATAAATTATAATTATATTATAGCTATTTTAGGATTAATATTTATTTTACAGGCAACTTTGTAATTATTTTAACCAGGTACAATAGCTATTAAATAGTTAAGAACTATTTAATAGTTACCTAGTTAAAATAATAACAAATTTACCTGTAAAATAAATCCTAACCTAAGTTATAATTAAACCTAACACTACCCTATCAATAAAATAATTAAATAAACTACCTACAATTACCTACAATTAACCTAACACTACACTATCAATAAATTAATTAAACACAATTGCTACAAATAAATACAATTAAATAAACTAGCTAAAGTACAAAAAATAAAAAAGAACTAAGTTACAGAAAATAAAAAAATATTTACAAACATAAGAAAAATATTACAACAATTTTAAACTAATTACACCTACTCTAAGCCCCCTAATAAAATAACAAAGCCCCCCAAAATAAAAAATTCCCTACCCTATTCTAAATTAAAAAGGTTACAAGCTCTTTTACCTTACCAGCCCTGAACAGGGCCCTTTGCGGGGCATGCCCCAAGAATTTCAGCTCTTTTGCCTGTAAAAGAATAAATACAATACCCCCCCCCCCAACATTACAACCCACCACCCACATACCCCTAATCTAACCCAAACCCCCCTTAAATAAACCTAACACTAAGCCCCTGAAGATCTTCCTACCTTGTCTTCACCATCCAGGTATCACCGATCCGTCCTGGCTCCAAGATCTTCATCCAACCCAAGCGGGGGTTGGCGATCCATAATCCGGTGCTCCAAAGTCTTCCTCCTATCCGGCAAGAAGAGGACATCCGGACCGGCAAACATCTTCTCCAAGCGGCATCTTCGATCTTCTTCCATCCGGTGCGGAGCGGGTCTATCTTGAAGCAGGCGACGCGGATCCATCCTCTTCTTCCGATGTCTCCCGACTAATGACGGTTCCTTTAAGGGACGTCATCCAAGATGGCGTCCCTCGAATTCCGATTGGCTGATAGGATTCTATCAGCCAATCGGAATTAAGGTAGGAATTTTCTGATTGGCTGATGGAATCAGCCAATCAGAATCAAGTTCAATCCGATTGGCTGATCCAATCAGCCAATCAGATTGAGCTCGCATTCTATTGGCTGTTCCGATCAGCCAATAGAATGCGAGCTCAATCTGATTGGCTGATGGGATCGGCCAATCGGATTGAACTTGATTCTGATTGGCTGATTCCATCAGCCAATCAGAAAATTCCTACCTTAATTCCGATTGGCTGATAGAATCCTATCAGCCAATCGGAATTCGAGGGACGCCATCTTGGATGACGTCCCTTAAAGGAACCGTCATTAGTCGGGAGACATCGGAAGAAGAGGATGGATCCGCGTCGCCTGCTTCAAGATGGACCCGCTCCACACCGGATGGAAGAAGATCGAAGATGCCGCTTGGAGAAGATGTTTGCCGGTCCGGATGTCCTCTTCTTGCCGGATAGGAGGAAGACTTTGGAGCACCGGATTATGGATCGCCAACCCCCGCTTGGGTTGGATGAAGATCTTGGAGCCAGGACGGATCGGTGATACCTGGATGGTGAAGACAAGGTAGGAAGATCTTCAGGGGCTTAGTGTTAGGTTTATTTAAGGGGGGTTTGGGTTAGATTAGGGGTATGTGGGTGGT
This sequence comes from Bombina bombina, assembly GCF_027579735.1. Classification (NCBI taxonomy): domain Eukaryota; kingdom Metazoa; phylum Chordata; class Amphibia; order Anura; family Bombinatoridae; genus Bombina; species Bombina bombina. Next base: position 1,080,178,210 of record NC_069499.1, on the reverse strand, counting down.
GGGTTGTAATGTTGGGGGGGGGGGGGTATTGTATTTATTCTTTTACAGGCAAAAGAGCTGAAATTCTTGGGGCATGCCCCGCAAAGGGCCCTGTTCAGGGCTGGTAAGGTAAAAGAGCTTGTAACCTTTTTAATTTAGAATAGGGTAGGGAATTTTTTATTTTGGGGGGCTTTGTTATTTTATTAGGGGGCTTAGAGTAGGTGTAATTAGTTTAAAATTGTTGTAATATTTTTCTTATGTTTGTAAATATTTTTTTATTTTCTGTAACTTAGTTCTTTTTTATTTTTTGTACTTTAGCTAGTTTATTTAATTGTATTTATTTGTAGCAATTGTGTTTAATTAATTTATTGATAGTGTAGTGTTAGGTTAATTGTAGGTAATTGTAGGTAGTTTATTTAATTACTTTATTGATAGGGTAGTGTTAGGTTTAATTATAACTTAGGTTAGGATTTATTTTACAGGTAAATTTGTTATTATTTTAACTAGGTAACTATTAAATAGTTCTTAACTATTTAATAGCTATTGTACCTGGTTAAAATAATTACAAAGTTGCCTGTAAAATAAATATTAATCCTAAAATAGCTATAATATAATTATAATTTATATTGTAGCTATATTAGGATTTATTTTACAGGTAAGTATTTAGCTTTAAATAGGAATAAGTTATTTAATAAGAGTTAATTTATTTCGTTAGATAAAAATTATATTTAACTTAGGGGGGTGTTAGTGTTAGGGTTAGACTTAGCTTTAGGGGTTAATCCATTTATTAGAATAGCGGTGAGCTCCGATCGGAAGTTTAGGGGTTAATAATTGAAGGTAGGTGTCGGCGATGTTAGGGAGGGCAGATTAGGGGTTAATACTATTTATGATAGGGTTAGTGAGGCGGATTAGGGGTTAATAACTTTATTATAGTAGCGCTCAGGTCCGCTCGGCAGATTAGGGGTTAATAAGTGTAGGTAGGTGTCGGCGACGTTGTGGGGGGCAGATTAGGGGTTAATAAATATAACATAGGGGTCGGCGATGTTAGGGCAGCAGATTAGGGGTACATAGGGATAACGTAGGTGGCGGCGTTTTACGGAGCGGCAGATTAGGGGTTAAAAGTGTAATGCAGGGGTCAGCGATAGCGTGGGCGGCAGATTAGGGGTTAATAAGTGTAAGGCTAGGGGTGTTTAGACTCGGGGTTCATGTTAGAGTGTTAGGTGCAGACGTAGGAAGTGTTTCCCCATAGGAAACAATGGGGCTGCGTTAGGAGCTGAACGCTGCTTTTTTGCAGGTGTTAGGGTTTTTTTTCAGCTCAAACAGCCCCATTGTTTTCTATGGGGGAATCGTGCACGAGCACGTTTTTGATGCCGGCCGCGTCCGTAAGCAGCTCTGGTATCGAGAGTTGCATTTGCGGTAAAAATGCTCTACGCTCCTTTTTTGGAGCCTAACGCAGCATTTGTTTGAACTCTCGATACCAGAGTTAAATTTATGGTGCGGCCAGAAAAAAACCCGCGGAGCGTTAACAGCCCTTTTACCGCCGAACTCTAAATCTAGGCCTAAGTAAGTACCTGTTTACAAGTTCCTAACTGCTTTAAAGCCACCACTACCCGACTGCAAGGAATGACATGGAATACGGCTATACCCCAAAACTTGCTTGTAAATGAAATCAAAATTTTTCTTAAGACACCTAAACTTCACCTCCTCCATGCACCGAAAGCAACGAGAATGACTGGGGGTTGTGGGTAAGGGAGTAATACTTAACAGTTTAACTGTGATACTATTTGCCTCCTCCTGCTGGCCAGGAGTGATATTCCCAACAATTACTCAAGCCGTGGACTCACCACATATTTGGAGAGAATTTTTGTTGTTGTGTTTTGTAGAAGTGTTTCATTTTTTTTTATTTCTTCATTAAATCCATTATTTTCTTGTAGATTTTGTAGTAGGAGCTGCTTATGGTCTTTTATTTTTTGCTTTTTGCTGTATATTTGAGGTTGTTTCTCAGTCTCTTACTGGTACATCTGCAAAGTTTTTCAGCATACTCAGAGTTATTCATAATTTTCAGTCCATTAGGAATGAGATTAATTTTTTTGCAGGAAGATAAGTAGAAAATATCACTGTTGATCTGTGTTTCTTTTGTGATCAGTTTCATTGTTTGTTTCTTATTACGGCTGTATTCAGTATCTTCCATAGTCACATTAATTGGAGTAGCCGTGTTAGTCCAGAGATTTAGATATCAAAATTGCATTGAGCAATAATACTTTTTTATTGGACTAACTTTACATTTATAAGTTGACAAGCTTTCGGAAGAATGTCCTCCTTTTTCAAGTCTGAAGAAATACTGACCAATTTGATGGAATATACAGATTATGGGGTCAATTTATTAAGCTCCATACGGAGCTTGATGAAGGTTTGCCAGAAAACAGAAGTTGATTGACACCCCCTGCTAGCGGTCGATTTGCAGTGAATCTGCAGGGGACTGCTTGTGCAATGATAAATGCTGACAGCTTATGCTGTCAGCATTTAACGATGTGCAGTGGACATGATACGCTACATTGTATCATGTCCGCTCGCACTATAACAAATTGACCCCTTGATCTTAAAACACAGGCTAAAAAGACAGAAAGTGTTACAGAGGTCTGATTGCAGGGGGAGGAGGGTGTGTCATAGAAGAATACGAAAAATCATAAAAGACTTACACCCACTACTCTTAGAGGATCCCACACTCAAAAAACATCTTTCCAAAACCCCCTATCCTGGCACTCAGACAACCACCCAACCTAAAACAGAAACTGGTCCACAGGAAGCTACCCCATAATAAAAAGGACACTCAAAATGGAACCAAGTGCTGCAACAAAGCTCTCTGCAAACTATGTCAACACATTTGTGAAAGCAGCACAGCAAATCACAAGAGTAAGTCCTATAACATTAAAGGGGCATATTCATGTGTATCTGCAAATGTGGTATACATGATACATTGCACTGCATGTGAAGTGGGATGTTTTATTGGAGAAACAAGCCAAAAACTGCACCTTCGGTTGAACTTACACAGACACTAAATCAAAAATCACTGTGAAACAAAATACTGTACCCCTGCTGGTCACCATTTCACCCAACCTGACCACTCCATCCAAAACCTAAAAATCAAGATTCTCAGAGGCAATTTTAAAAACACCATGGAAAGAAAAACCTTTGAAATTAAAATGATAATGCACTTCAACTTGATAAATTGTGGACTAAATGTGGACTCTGGCTTCTTAACCCATTATACATTTTTTTTTTTTTGTTAAGTATTTTTATTGAGGTATAACAGATCATACATTGAATCGTAATACGTGGTCAAGAACATATCACAATTAGACATATTTCCAACATAACATGTTATATAGAAACCTGACCATTAACTAAAAACCATAACCTCGTCAAATTTTCAGTTTTACAGGAGAAAGACATAAAAAGAGGAAAGGAAAGAAGAAAAAGAAAGAAGAGAAGAGAATTGTCATTTAGATCATGGAACTCAGACTTCAAGTTTCTCGTATACCCTGCTATCGCAAGCCATCGGACTTCAATATCTATTTAATTATCATATTTGTTATATATATAATCTTCCCAAATAAAGAGAATCTCATGAAAGAAGTCTATGCGTAATGATTTCATGTAGTGGTATTCCTCTAGTTGAATAGTCTTATGCATTGTGTCAATCCACTGAGCAATGCTTGGGGTTGAGGATTGTTTCCAAAATTTTGCTATTAGGGTCTTAGCGCTATTGGAAGCAATTAGAAGTATGGACAAATGTGTTGCCAATAGTCTCCTGGGAGGTTTATTTAGGAGCCAGACTAACGGGTCCTGCGGGATAGTGATTCCCAGCATCTTCTCCGTTTGGTTTATAACATCTCTCCAGAAGGGGGAAATGTTTGGGCATAACCACCATATATGTCCCATAGTGCCTCTCCCTCTGTTGCAACGCCAGCATATATCTGATCTTTGAGGGTATAGGGTTTTTAAACGTGTAGGGGTATAATACCAACGGTGTAGTATTTTAAAATTAATTTCTAATATTCTAGCTGATGTGGAAGCTTTCATTGTTCTTTTAAATATCATATGCTTCTCCTTTGGGGAGATACTAAGATTCAACTCCGATTCCCATTTTTGAATATAATGGTGTTCTAGGCCTAACGGTTCTTGTTGTAACATGTGGTATATAATTGATAGAGTGTGTCTAATCGGTTGTGTAGACATGCATAGTTTCTCAAAATTGGTAGGTGATCTCAACAGATTATTTTTCCCTTTGTGGTTCTGAAGAAAAGAGTGTGCTTGCAAATAGAAAAACCAATTATTAAATAGATGTAGGTCATCGTCTAGGAGTTTCAACCTTGTGTGCATTTTGCCTCCCTCTGATAAAACAAAAAACGGTAAGTTGCTCCGTTTGTCCAGGGGGTCTAATTTAGCAAGTCCCAATCCTGGAAGAAATTCTAAATTTCCAAGCAAGGGTGTCAATGGGGATGGTATAGAGGATAGCATGGGATATTTTACTAATAGCCTATTCCACATTTTGTATGTCTCCTCTGTAATAAAATTACCCACCATTCTCAGACGGCTTTCAGAGCCATCTAGCCAACACAGAGAACCCAGATGAGAACACTGATGCATTTGGTGTTCAATCCTCACCCAAATTTTGTCAAGGTAATTAGTGTTCCAGTCTACTACCCGCTGTAGGAAGGTCGCCTGTCTATATTTCTCTAGATCCGGAACACCCAGACCCCCTGACTCTTTAGGGAGAGTCATTAACTTTCTATTAATTCTGGGATGTTTCCTATCCCATATATAGTCATTAATTATTCTCTGTAGTGAGGGGATATAGGATGGAGGGAGGGAGATTGGTACCGTCTGGAAAACGTACAAAAGTCTGGGCAGTATATTCATAGTGATTGTGCTCATTCTCCCTAGCCAACTAAGGCGTTTAGATCTCCAAGAGCTTAAGTCTGCTACAATGTTCTTTTTAAGAGTTTCATAGTTAAGAGTTAATAAGTCAGCCTGATTATGTGACAAGAAAATCCCTAGATATTTAATAGAAGAGGATTGCCAGCGAAAGGGGCAGATTTGTTTTGTAAGGTTAAGTTCTTCCTTAGACAAGTTAATGTTCATGATTTCGGATTTTGATTGATTAATTAGGAAGTTGGATACAATTCTGAAATCATGGAGTTCTCTCATTAGTTCAGGGATTGACTGGCTAGGTGATGACAATGTAAACAAGATGTCATCCGCGAATAGCGAAAATTTATAGGTATGGTTCTGAAGGGTTAGACCGCAAATATTTTTATTTTCCCTTATTTTTATTGCCAATATTTCTATAGCGCATGCGAACAGTAGGGGGGATAAGGGACATCCCTGTCTGGTGCCATTTTTAATATAGAAGGGGGCTGAGAGATCTCCATTTACCAGAATACGCGCGCTTGGGTCATTATATAATGCAAAGATTTTCCCTAAAATACCCTTGCCAAATCCGAATCTCTCCAAAATGTGGTGCAGAAACGTCCAATCTACCCGATCGAACGCTTTCTCAGCGTCTGTGGATACCATCACTATTTGCGAATCAGAAGAAAGCGCATGTTGGATTAAATGAAGGGAACGAATTGTGTTATCTTTAGCCTCCCTATTTATAACAAAACCAACTTGATCCCCATGTATCAAGTAGGGCATGATAGGGCCTAATCTATTTGCAAGTATCTTGGCAAAGATCTTTGAATCGTTATTTAGCAAAGAGATCGGTCGGTAATTCGTAACCATATCTGTAGGTTTCCCAGGTTTGGGCAGTAATACTATTGTGGCCTCCAATGATTGTTGCAAGAAGGGAGTGGCATCATTTATAACGTTATACATTCTACATAACTGGGGGGCAATTATGGGTTGAAAGCTTTTATAGTACAGATTGGTGAAGCCATCTGGCCCTGGCGCTTTACCATTAGGTAAATATTTGATGACATTAATAACTTCCTCAACTTGGATTGGTCTATCTAATTGTTCTTGTTGTTCTTTTGATAAGGTGGGGATCTGTAAGTTATCTAAATATCTCTTGATATGGGAGCTAAAGGAGTCATCGCGTCTAGTGGCTATGGGGTCAGAGTCTTTCAAATTATACAGACCTTCGAAGTATTCTCGAAATGCGTTAGCTATAGAAGTGGTATTGGAACATGTGGAACCCTTCGCATTTTTAATTGACATAATAAAGGATCTATTTGTTCGTCTACGTAGTTTCCTAGCTAGGAATCTCCCACTCTTATTGTCGCTATCAAAATAAACTTGTTTAAGGCGGAGGGCATTTTTCTTGTATCTATGTAGGAGTTGAGAGTTCATTTCTTGTCTTTTATTACAGAGTTCGGTATACACAGGTTCATCTCCCGGGTTCTGTCTGTGTTGGGACTCCAAAGCAGTAATTTGTTGTAATGTTGTTTCTAATCTAGCTCTTTGTTGCTTGACTTGAAAGCTTTTATGGCTAATACATTCACCCCTAATGACACTTTTATGTGCCTCCCACACAACTCTTTCGTCCATTTGTGGAGATGAGTTTAGTTCAAAATATTCAGCTAAAGATTTCCCCAATTTTTCGTTTATTAGTGTGTCTTCTAATAGGGAGGATTCAAATTTCCAATTAAATGTTTTTTGGGAGATGTTGGGCCAATTTAGACTACAACTCATAAAGGAATGATCTGACCATGTGCATGTTAGGATCTTGCTTTGTACTATATAGGAGAAACTAGTAACATCCATGAACAGATAGTCAATCCTAGAGTATAACTTGTGCGGGGCAGAATAGAATGTATAGTCTCTTGTATGTGGATTGAGAGATCTCCACACGTCGTGTACTGCTAAGTCCCTCATGTTCTGTTTTATTGCTGCGATTCGTTTGGATGGGATAGACGAAGCGTGTGTAGAGCAATCAATATGTGGATTGAGTGGTGTATTGAAGTCACCTCCAATAATCAAAGCTCCCTTTGCATTGTCAAGCAATCTATTTGTTATCGTCTTAAAGAAGAGGTGTTGTTGTGTGTTTGGGGCATATACACAAACTAAGGTTACAAGCTTACCATACAGTTTACCCGTAACTGCTATAAATCTTCCCTCCTTATCTTTGTGGGTAAAAATCTCCTGAAAAGGAATATTGCTTTTAATCAGAATCCCAACCCCATTTGTCTTTGTTGTATTGGAAGAATAAAAGCATTGGCCAAATTTAAATTTATAAGTTTGTGGTTCCCTACCTCTTTTGAAATGCGTCTCTTGAAGCATAACTATGTCACTCCTATGTTGTTTAAAGTCAGAGAGAGTTGAATTTCTTTTGAAGGGAGAATTTAGACCTTTGGTATTGATGGAAATTATCCGGAGTTGATTAATTTGTTTATCTGTCATAGAAAAAGTTGGTTGGGTATAAGGTTCTTATTTTACAAAGTGTAGTACTCTTGTTTGAAGTATTGTTCTGATTGCTATAAGTTATCAAGGAATGACAATCAAAGGGTGAAAAAAGAGTGAAAGAAAAAAGAGTAAAAGATAAAAAGAATTCGACAAAGTGAAAAAAGGATACATATACAGTTTGTAGAAACAGGGGTTGGGTACCAGAGATTCTACTATTAATAAGGGGAGTTAAGAGAAGATGTTCTAAAAAAGTCTTCATTAAACATAGGTTAGTACTAAGTCAGTCCCATTTATATGAGACAAATACATCAACCAGTAAATTGCACAATATTAACTAAACTTTAAAATTTAGATATCTATCCGTAAATGCATGGCTAATTCACGCATAAAATACTCTATCACAACTCTCAAATATTCAGGGCAAAATTATTTTCTACCTTAATGACACTACTATTTTGTCTTGATTAATAGGTGCTAGATAAAGTATCAAAACCTGGAGACATTTCTGCTAACTGTTGTTCATAGAATATGCAACGTGTATCTAGAGGAAGAAGAACATAATATATAGCAACGGAAGAACAATCAAATAACACAATAAACACAAAAACAGTAACAGTAAGCAAAACATTTTCTTTCTTTTTTCTCGTCAGAGAATTACGAAAAGGATATAGACTGCCCAGTTATGAGCAGTTAGTCTTTGTGAGATTCAGCTTTAAGACCTCCAAGAAATCATGTGGTGAGATTAGATTTGGCAACTGAGTCAGAGTTCATTTGTCTGGGAGGCCTTTTCCTGTACTGAACAATGTTCCATTCAGGTCTCCTTTCTTTCGGACGAGATGTCATCCCGCTTGTAGCAGGTGTGTTATCCTGAATTGAAGGGGTAGGAATTTCAAGGTTAATGCCTTTGGAAAAAGAGTCCAGGTCATTCAAAGTTCTGTAGATCCAAGTTTTACCCTCAAGTGATACAATGAGAGCAAAAGGGTATCCCCAACGGTATCTTATGTTGTGTTTTTGTAGAGTAGATGTAATAAATTTAGCGTCTTTTCTTTTTTGGAGAGTGATAGGACTTAGGTCCAGGTATGCCTGAATCTCATGATCTTGATATTTAAGATTAGGGTTATCTCTAAAGTGTTGCCAAATAATGTCCTTATCCTTAAAGCTAAGGAATTTAATAATAACGTCTCGTGGTGGAGCTTGACTTGAAGGTTTTGTTCTCAGAGCTCTATGAGCTCTCTCTAACGGTATAGAGGATGTGGTATCCGAGGTGTCCGTGAGATGGTGAAAGAGTGATTGTAGATAGTCTTCCAGGTCGGAGGGCTCAATAGACTCAGGTATCCCTCTAATTCTCAAATTATTTCTTCGACCTCTGTTATCCAGATCTTCGAGTTTAACATTCAAATCTTGAATTAAAAGAGATTGCTGCTCTTGAGATTCTGTAATGTCTTTCATCTCTTGTGCCGTCATGTCCAATGATGTCTCCAAATTATCCACTCTATTGCCGATATCAGTGATGTCTTTCTTCAGATCGGAAATCTCTGTCTTAATCAGATCCTTTAGAGAGTCTATATCATTTTTAGATGGTAGATCATTCAACCTGGTTAGAATTTGTGATAATTGATCTTGCTGTTGATCCGCCATGGTGTCTCCTGACATTGGCGCTTTGTCAGTGTGTTTCGAGCTTGCTGGTTCTTGGCTTGTGCTTTCTCTATCTTGAGACTGGAAAAAGTCTGAGACTGATTTGGGTGTGGTATGCTGTGATTTTGCAGGTTTATCTGGCTTTGTTTGCCGTCTGGAGGACATTATTGAGATTTCAAATATAAGGTATATATCTTCACTGTAATAACTGTTTAGAGACACCAGATGCAGCCCCCGCAGTGAGATTGCAAAAAAAAGTTCCAGATATATTTATACTACATAGAGGTTAAAGCAGCACCGACTATTCAATTATTGACTTGCTAGTAGGAAATGGCACATTGCTCCCTAAAGTTATAAGCCTAGTTATAAAACACAACAAGCCATCCCAAATGTTTCTTCTTGACAAGCAGTCAGTATATGTGAGATATAAGCATATGTACTTGTCATGCTATTTAATGTGTATCTTCACTTCCGTATCTGTTTTCCCCCCTCAGAAAAGAGCAGCTTTATTTTTGTTTTTTGTTTTTTTTAAAAAAAGAAGAAAAAAGAAAAAGAGCTATATCCAGGTTTTCCTTATACATGTAACATCAGATCCACTGGTTAGCGACATGTCCCATATGCATTGCAGTATGTTTGACAAATAAATTATGTCCACAGATGGGAAGAATATATAAGCTCTGTTAACCTATACTAATGAGCAGGTAAATGCCGATTAAATTATTATTTGTGCTAACGTACAATATGGGTAAAGTCTCTTACATGTGTGTTAGCCCTTGTGCCTGAAGAGTTGTAACATTTTGAGTGCCCACTTTAATTGTACCTGGTCCTGTTGCAGTCGTATACTGCCTGAGCCTCGTGGGGAAAAATCCAAGATGGCGACCGCTATCTCCTGAGCACTGTGAGTCACTTCGGGTGTTTGCGGACTGATCAGGGCATGTTTGTTATCCCTAATGCGGCGGGTCTGCTCCTCATGTGTTCCGACACCACTGAGTGTCTGTATTTTGTCCACGGCTAATTACAAGTGTGCAAGATAAACTCCGGTCCCACAGAGCAACCTCACTGAGCGGCCATGTCCCAGCGTGGCCAGACTCCGCCCCCCCATTATACATTTTTTTTTTTTGTAATGTACTTTCATATACTGTAGTCAATTACATTGTATATTCCACACTCTCTATGCATAGGTAAACAGGTAAACCTATGTCCACACTTTTGTCATTACTATTATTCCCTGTTTTCTTTCTTTCCTTTCTCCTTTTTTGACTATTTTGTATTCCCCTGTATAACCTAATTTCATCTTTATACATATTGATTCCATGTTGATATATATAACTTTATGTCAGTATATGCTCTGTGTATAACCATATATTTCCCCTGTCTGTTATCCTTCACAGGACACTGTATGCCTCTGTCTACTTAACCCTTCTCATGATTTTTACAACACCCCCTCCTCCCCCTGCAATCAGACCTCTGTAACACTTTCTGTCTTTTTAGCCTGTATTTTAAGATATAGGGGTAGATTTATCATAGTGTGAGCGGACATGATGCGATGTAGCGTATCATGTCCGCTGCACATTGATAAATGCCGACAGCATACGCTGTCGGCATTTATCATTGCACCAGCAGTTCTTGTGAACTGCTGGTGCAATGCTGCCCCCAGCAGATTTGCGGCCAATTGGCCGCTAGCAGGAGGTGTCAATCAACCTGATCGTATATACGATCGCAGGAGGTGTCAATCAACCTGATCGTATATACGATCATGTTGATTTCTGTCCGCTGCCTCAGAGCTGGCGGACAAGTTATTGTGCAGCGGTCTTTAGACCGCTGCTTCATAACTTCTTTTTACGGTGAGCCTGAAGGCTCACGCAGAAACAGGGGCATCCAGGGGCATCATGCTCCATTCAGAACTTGATAATTCGGCCCCATAATCTGTAAATTCCATCAAATTGAGGACATTCTTTCGAAAGCTTGTCAAATTATCAATGAATAGTTAGTCCAATAAAAAAGTCTTGTTATTTTAATATCTAAATCTCTGGACTAACACGGCTATTCCAATCAATGTGTATATATTGGAGTTGGGTTCTGAACACCTTGTTGCAGGCCTGCGACTAGCCTACATGGTTTACATGTTTTTACATGCTTCTTTTTAAACATTTTTGAAAATAAAATTTACTCTTGCTTTTAAGAAAAAAAGACTCTTCACAGTATTTCTCTTTTTTTTTCTGGAGCTGCGGGATGATATAATGTTTTTCTCTTATATATATAGTAGTATAAGGCAAAGTGCACTCCAGATTTAGTCCATATCCGCCTTGGGTGCTATATCAAAAATACAATAGCATCTAAACATGAAGCACTCCAAAGGTCTTGTATAATGATCACCTTTATTGTGAACGTTTTTGGGCATAAATTAGCCCGTCCTCAGACTTACAAAGTTACAAAAACTTACCACCAAGCTGTGCTTATAACCACCACCAAACAAATGTGTCCATGCTCTCCACGGTAGATGCTCCTCCCAGAACGAGTGACGTCATCATCCATGGCAACGTGTAAGGGACTACAAAACAACAAATCAAAGGATAATAAACAGATCACAAAATAAACTAAACTAAATATACATCCTGTCAAAGCACTAGAAAGAAAAAGTTAATCACATATGGATTCATTGCATTGTTATCAACGCCGCTCCTAGTGTGCACGGCCGTGCGGTTACCAAGGGAACCAAAACAAACAAGGCTGAACTGTCAGAGAAGAGATGGCACACGAGGGGGGCATGATAAAGTAACCGCTAAACAAATTATAACTACATAATAATAAGCAATATACATCGCAAAAAATGGCATCACAAAAAATGGCATATCTACAAATTACAAGATGATACTAACACCCAACAAAATAACCGCATTATTTTACCTAAACGCAAATCAAAGCTATATGGCTAGGTTGCTAAGCAACCATAAAACATAAGAAATTGTTACTGGAAATGCCAAATAGGATCAAAAAAGCAGACAAAGATGAAGCAAAAAAGCAATTTTGTAACGAGCACCGCTCAACAGAAAGTGGCATTAACATATGGGTCACCAAATCTATAGTGAATAAAACCCAGAGAAGCCAAACTGTACAGCGGTGTTCTTCACAAATATTAAAGTCATGACTATGTATATATGTCAATCACATAAGTACCTGAAAGCAAATGGTAAACAGATAACAATGTATTTAGATATATATTCAAATTCAAAGCAAAAGTTTTTTGCAAATATACATAGACATAAAATAATAAAGTGGTCATTTTAGTGTTGATACAGTGAAATGTGACAATAGGAACTAAACACAGCCAAAGAATAGGCCATACAAAGAAAAATAATAATACAATAATACACATTATCACATAACTCAATCACCAGCAAAACCTGATATCACAAATAAAATAAAATCACAAAAATAGATTGTGGATCTCATCAAATTATAAACTATACACATATTTTTATTGATATTATTGAATGATTCAGGACTACCACAAGAAACACCAATACTGAATGGAGGTTATAAGAACACCTGCCAATCCAATTGGGTGTTAAGTCCATAGGGAACAAGGGTATTCAACTCGAATGTCCATTTCGCTTCCTTTTGTAGAAGCAAACGGTTTCTGTCCCCTCCTCTTGACAATGGCGGTACATGATCAATGATTGTGTACTAAGGTCCATCACACTGTGCTGTAGTTCCAGAAAATGTCTGGCTACCGGTTGTTCAGATGAACCTTTTTTAAGTGCCACCTTAATTGCAGAACGATGGTTCAGCTTTATATATAAGGAATGGTAAAATCCAGTCGACACTATTTAGAAAGGACACTGATAGAAATTCTTTACTACATTACACCAGCTGCCATCCTCCTGCTCTAAAGAGAGCATTGCCTAAATCGCAATTGCTTAGAGTAATTAGGAACAACTCGGAGACTGACACTAGAGACAAACAACTGACAGAGATGGTCCAACGGTTTGAAACAAGGAGCTATCCTCAAAAATTATTGTCCGAACAGTGTGACAACATTTGTCAGGGCAAGGACAGAGAACCTAAGGAGGAGGCTAAAAGGATGACATTTGTGACTAAATTCACAGGCAATAAGGGTCCCCTCATGGACACCCTAAGAAAACATTGGAAAATCATCAACACTGACAGGTCTTTACCTTTATACAAAGCTGAACCACCTAGGGTGGGCTATAGAAGGTCGAAATCACTACGTGATCTATTAATTAAAACTGACCCTATACCCAGTTACAGACCATCTACGTGGTTAGACATAAAAAAACCTGGAGTCTTCCGATGCCTCGGCTGTACGACATGTGGAGGACTTATAACTGGCTCATGTTTCACCCACCCACACAAACGCAAAATCTATAAACATAGATTTCGACTTATGTGTACTACCACACACATAATATATCTCCTACATTGTATTTGTGGGTTGTATTATGTAGGTAAGACTACCGACGACTTGCGTACATGCATGGCAAACCATCGTTCTGCAATTAAGGTGGCACTTAAAAAGGGTTCATCGGAACAACCGGTAGCCAGACATTTTCTGGAACTACAGCACAGTGTGATGGACCTTAAGTACACAATCATTGATCATGTACCGCAATTGTCAAGAGGAGGGGACAGAAACCGTTTGCTTCTACAAAAGGAAGCGAAATGGACATTCGAGTTGAATACCCTTGTTCCCTATGGACTTAACACCCAATTGGATTGGCAGGTGTTCTTATAACCTCCATTCAGTATTGGTGTCTCTTGTGGGAGTCCTGAATCATTCAATAATATCAATAAAAATATGTGTATAGTTTATAATTTGATGAGATCCACAATCTATTTTTGTGATTTTATTTTATTTGTGATATCAGGTTTTGCTGGTGATTGAGTTATGTGACAATGTGTATTATTGTATTATTGTTTTTCTTTGTATGGCCTATTCTTTGGCTGTGTTTAGTTCCTATTGTCACATTTCACTGTATCAACACTAAAATGACCACTTTATTATTTTATGTCTATGTATATTTGCAAAAAACTTTTGCTTTGAATTTGAATATATATCTAAATACATTGTTATCTGTTTACCATTTGCTTTCAGGTACTTATGTGATTGACATATATACATAGTCATGACTTTAATATTTGTGAAGAACACCACTGTACAGTTTGGCTTCTCTGGGTTTTATTCACTATAGATTTGGTGACCCATATGTTAATGCCACTTTCTGTTGAGCGGTGCTCGTTACAAAATTGCTTTTTTGCTTCATCTTTGTCTGCTTTTTTGATCCTATTTGGCATTTCCAGTAACAATTTCTTATGTTTTATGGTTACTTAGCAACCTAGCCATATAGCTTTGATTTGCGTTTAGGTAAAATAATGCGGTTATTTTGTTGGGTGTTAGTATCATCTTGTAATTTGTAGATATGCCATTTTTTGTGATGCCATTTTTTGTGATGTATATTGCTTATTATTATGTAGCTATAATTTGTTTAGCGGTTACTTTATCACGCCCCCCCTCATGTGCCGTCTCTTCTCTGACAGTTCATTCAGCCTTGTTTGTTTTGGTTCCCTTGGTAACCGCACGGCCGTGCACACTAGGAGCTTGGTGGTAAGTTTTTGTAACTTTGTAAGTTTGAGGACGGGCTAATTTATGCCCGAAAACGTTCACAATAAAGGTGATCATTATACAAGACCTTTGGAGTGCTTCATGTTTAGATGCTATATATATATATATATAATGTGTGTTGGGACTACAATTAGCTGTAGCTCAGGGGATACAACAATGTAGATATATATAGACAAAGGAATATGTATTGCAGGTCTATATAGAGACTAGGGAGAACTAAGTTTTTATAAATATATTCTTATTCGACAGTTGTATTGAAGTGAACATTTACATGAATTAGATTTTTTTTATATAGTTCTGTCTAGATTACATGGTTTATCAGATTTACTAATACATCAGTAAATCAACAGTTGCTTCCTACAGTGTAACTGACATTTTGCTCTTAGCTCTTACAGTTTATAGTAGATTTAGTTTTAGTCAGTAGTACAATTTATTACATATTATTTTTTTTTAATAAAACACATATACATATGAGATGACCTTTTTGAAATATTAATAATTAGTTCTATCAAAAACTCAGCTCTAATTTATGTCACTTCCGGTGACTCCATACATCTGATTGGTAATGAATCCTGTCCCTCACGGAGACATGGACCAATCAGATGGGCACTGTAATCGCCTATCTTCACTATCTATTTTGCCTCCGCCTGGGGGGTTCAAGATGGGTAAAGCCCCCCTTGTAAACCTCTTTCCCCAAGGTTCAATTGGGGTAGATGCCAGAGGATCTGCGGTGCGCCCCCAGAAAGAAGCAAAAACAAATAGTGAAAATAGAAGAGTCACCGGAAGTGACGTAATCTTGGAGTTAAAGGTCTTGGAGTTTTCGAGAGAACACACACATCAGACTGCCCTCTGACTGCACAATCTGTCATTTTGATTTTGACAGCCGCTGCAGCTTATACATGTCCACCGTGCACTCAATGCGCTCTGTAATAGCGCACAGTCACTCATTTTCACTGCCCATAAAAGAACCAACCCCCACTCACTTACTCTCAGGCTGCTCTGTCCACATTCACTGGAGAAACAGACTGGCAGCCATCTTTGTTTTGGGCAAAGTTGTTATCTACTATAGGGAGTGAGGGCAGAGCTGCAGAGGTCTGCAGAAAAGGCATATGGAGCAGAGGGACAGGCGCCCCTCTATGGAAGGCCTAATGGTAAATCTGGCCCTGATCAGACCCCCCTTACTTTTACCCCTCTAGGTACCCCAGTTAGACTGAATTGCTACAGAGGTTGCCAAGTCACAGGTTCATACTTCCACATGTGGTGGACTTGCGAACATGTAAAACATATTTGGAATAAAACCGCTGAACCACTAGCCAAAATTCTTGATGTAGAATTTCAACCCACCAGAAACAGCACTATTACATCATACAATCAAATCCCTACCAAACACACAAATAATCTCATCTTTAATATTTGCACTGCTTCCAGACTGTGTATTGCGAGATTTTGGAAGACCAATCCACTAGAGTGTTAAAATAGTGGAACGTAAAATAGAACATATTTACCAAATGTCTAACACAGCAGCAGACTTATTAGATTCCAAAGACCAATTCTTGATGATATGGGAGCCTTGGATAACATACTCTGAGACTCAGTCCAGGCCTCCCCAACCTACCTAATTCTTATTTCTCCCTTTATGGGTTATAGACAGCGGGGAAGAGCCGACCGTCCATGCTGACCACCTGAATTCTCTACATATGTGCCTTTGTAGTTTGTATCTGCTTAGTCTAATGAATGTGATTGCTAATGATTGTTTGACTGTTTGATTAAGCAAACCATGTAACTCTCTTTTTATTTTTCTTATTTATTTAATTGATTTTCTTTTCTTTAATATTTTTATTTTATGTATGATGTCTCCTAATGTTTGCTTTTGTCAAAAATGGAAAAATAATACAAAAATATTGACTCTAAAATAGGGAAGTTGGGTTTCATTTATATATCATTGGCTGCCAAGCTTTTTTTGTAGTAGTTTTTAAATTCATTATGAAATCTATTATAGAATTAAAGAGCTTATATAGTTAACACTTAAAAATGTATTAATTATTCTTACACTTCCAGTACTAAGTCACTGGGATGCCCTAGGATGTTGTACTGCACTAATGCTTCCCAAAAGACTGGTTGAGAGGAATCATTTGTACCTCTCTGTTGCACTTTGAATTATTTATTTTATGTCTTCTATTTCTGTTCTTAACTTTCCTTTTGGAGCTTTGTTCAGTGAGATGGAATGAAGATGTTCTATGGGTTGCAATAAGTTTGTGCTGTGCAAGCATCTTTCAAGATGTTATATCATCTCAGCTAAAGATTTAGCACTGTGCAATTTATCATTAGGAGTTGGTTGATATACTGTATAGTCTGCAGTAAATTTGTTCACTGGGAATCCATCCCAGAAATGCACAGCAGAGAATCAAAAATGTCCAAAACAAGTTTTTGTTCAAGAGCAATACGTGATCTGTGAACTAACAGCTGCTGCTGGGTATCCTGCTATAATGATTAACAAACTACGGGCCAGATTACATGTGGTGCGCTATTTAGTGCTTTCAAGTGCAAACATCGCCAGAAGTAAATTTTAACACACGGGTTATACAAGCTGTAAATAAAATGTTTGTGTGCAAGTGAAAGCCGACGTTCGCTAACTTCAGGATTTCAGATATTTTGACCGCATTAACTTCTCCTACCTTTAGATATCAAAGAAGTACACAAACTGAGAAAAAAAGTTTAACACTTATCGCTCGTGCGCTAACATGACAGACAGCAGTGCTAACCCGTAGGTGGTTATAAATATTTTACATTCCAATGTTCTTCACATAGAAGAAAATTTTCTCTTTATTTTTAATATGTATTTTTATTTATAGCTATTTTTTTTTTGTAAAATATATTTATATATATATATATATATTTATATATATATATATATATATATATATATATATATTTTTTTTTTTATATATATAAAATCAGTCACCAGCTTCCTACATCCTGTCACATGCTTCACCCCAGAGCTTGTGCCTCTACCATACCCCAGTTTGCAGGAGAAAAGCACAGGCTTAATACCTCATATTCACCTATATTACGAGTTTTGCGTTGTGGCTTTTAATGCTGAAAAAATTACAATTTCAGTGTAAAAGCAGGAACGCACTATTACCGGCCGTGTCGGTATAGCTATACCGCAAGCATTTTAGCCTGTAACGCAACGTCAATCCTGCACTCAAAAGAAAATACGTTTTTGTGTGGGTTTTTCATAGCGCTGGTATTACAGGTTGTGAAGTGAGGTTAAAATGCTTGCGTTAGAGCCTATACCGACACAATCCATACCGTCATCTGAAAGCAGTAGTTATGGATTTTGTGTAACAAAAATGTTTCACAAAACTCATAACTAAACTGTTACAAAGTACACTAACCATCATAAACTACCTATTAACTCCTGAACAGAGGCCCTCCCACATCGCAAACACTATTTAAATCGTATTAACCCCTAATCTGCCGCCCACCCACATTGCGGCTATTAAATAAACCTAATAACCCCTAATCTGCTGCCCAGATCACCAACACTATTTAAATATATTAATTGCCAAACTGCCGCTCTCCGACATTGCCGTTACTATAATAAAGTTATTAACCCATATTCCGCCACTCCCCGAGATCGCCGGCACTAAATAAAGTTATTAACCTCCGACCTCCCACATCTCCGCCATTAAATAAACCTATTAACCCCTAAACCGCTGGCCCCCCACATTGCAAAAAAACATAAAATTAAACTATTAACCCCTAAACCTAACAACCCCCTAACTTTAAATTAAAATTACAATATAACTATCTTTAAATAAATGAAAACTTACCTGTGAAATAAAAAAAATAAGATTAAACTATATATTAAACTAACATTACTATTCTAATAAAATAAAAAAAAAATACCAGTTAAAATATCTAAATTACAAATTTCAAAAAACCTAACACTTCGAAAAAAATTAAAAAATCTCAATTACAACTAAAAAAAAAATCCTACCAAAAATTTTAAAAATCTAAGTTTAACAAAAATAGTAAACACTAAAATCACGAAAAATTAAAAACACTTAGGCCTAGATTTGGAGTTCGGCGGTAAAAGGGCTGTTAACGCTCCGCGGGCTTTTTTCTGGCCGCACCATAAATTTAACTCTGGTATCGAGAGTTTAAACAAATGCTGCGTTAGGCTCCAAAAAAGGAGCGTAGAGCATTTTTACCGCAAATGCAACTCTCGATACCAGAGTTGCTTACGGACGCGGCCGGCCTCAAAAACGTGCTCGTGCACGATTCTCCCATAGGAAACAATGGGGCTGTTTGAGCTGAAAAAAAACCTAACACCTGCAAAAAAGCAGCGTTCAGCTCCTAACGCAGCCCCATTGTTTCCTATGGGGAAACACTTCCTACGTCTGCACCTAACACTCTAACATGTACCCCGAGTCTAAACACCCCTAACCTTACACTTATTAACCCCTAATCTGCCGCCCCCGCTATCGCTGACCCCTGCATATTTTTTTAAACCCCTAATCTGCCGCTCCGTAAACCGCCGCAACCTACGTTATCCCTATGTACCCCTAATCTGCTACCCCTAACACCGCCGACCCCTATATTATATTTATTAACCCCTAACCTGCCCCCCACAACGTCGCCGACACCTGCCTACACTTATTAACCCCTAATCTGCCGAGCGGACCTGAGCGCTACTATAATAAAGTCATTAACCCTTAATCCGCCTCACTAACCCTATCATAAATAGTATTAACCCCTAATCTGTCCTCCCTAACATCGCCGACACCTAACTTCAATTATTAACCCCTAATCTTCCGATCGGAGCTCACCGCTATTCTAATAAATGTATTAACCCCTAAAGCTAAGTCTAACCCTAACACTAACACCCCCCTAAGTTAAATATAATATTTATCTAACGAAATAAATTAACTCTTATTAAATAACTTATTTCTATTTAAAGCTAAATACTTACCTGTAAAATAAACCCTAATATAGCTACAATATAAATTATAATTATATTATAGCTATTTTAGGATTAATATTTATTTTACAGGCAACTTTGTAATTATTTTAACCAGGTACAATAGCTATTAAATAGTTAAGAACTATTTAATAGTTACCTAGTTAAAATAATAACAAATTTACCTGTAAAATAAATCCTAACCTAAGTTATAATTAAACCTAACACTACCCTATCAATAAAATAATTAAATAAACTACCTACAATTACCTACAATTAACCTAACACTACACTATCAATAAATTAATTAAACACAATTCCTACAAATAAATACAATTAAATAAACTAGCTAAAGTACAAAAAATAAAAAAGAACTAAGTTACAGAAAATAAAAAAAATATTTACAAACATAAGAAAAATATTACAACAATTTTAAACTAATTACACCTACTCTAAGCCCCCTAATAAAATAACAAAGCCCCCCAAAATAAAAAATTCCCTACCCTATTCTAAATTAAAAAAGTTACAAGCTCTTTTACCTTACCAGCCCTGAACAGGGCCCTTTGCGGGGCATGCCCCAAGAATTTCAGCTCTTTTGCCTGTAAAAAAAAACATACAATACCCCCCCCCCCAACATTACAACCCACCACCCACATACCCCTAATCTAACCCAAACCCCCTTAAAGAAACCTAACACTAAGCCCCTGAAGATCTTCCTACCTTGTCTTCACCATACCAGGTTCACCGATCCGTCCTGGCTCCAACATCTTCATCCAACCCAAGCGGGGGTTGGCGATCCATAATCCGGTCCAGAAGAGGCTCCAAAGTCTTCCTCCTATCCGGCAAGAAGAGGACATCCGGACCGGCAAACATCTTCTCCAAGCGGCATCTTCGATCTTCTTCCATCCGGAGCGAAGCGGCAGGATCCTGAAGACATCCAGCGCGGAACATCCATCCGGACCGACGACTGAACGACGAATGACTGTTCCTTTAAGGGACGTCATCCAAGATGGCGTCCCTCGAATTCCGATTGGCTGATAGGATTCTATCAGCCAATCGGAATTAAGGTAGGAATTTTCTGATTGGCTGATGGAATCAGCCAATCAGAATCTAGTTCAATCGAACAGCCAATAGAATGTGAGCTCAATCTGATTGGCTGATTGGATCAGCCAATCGGATTGAACTTGATTCTGATTGGCTGATTCCATCAGCCAATCAGAAAATTCCTACCTTAATTCCGATTGGCTGATAGAATCCTATCAGCCAATCGGAATTCGAGGGACGCCATCTTGGATGACGTCCCTTAAAGGAACAGTCATTCGTCGTTCAGTCGTCGGTCCGGATGGATGTTCCGCGCTGGATGTCTTCAGGATCCTGCCGCTTCGCTCCGGATGGAAGAAGATCGAAGATGCCGCTTGGAGAAGATGTTTGCCGGTCCGGATGTCCTCTTCTTGCCGGATAGGAGGAAGACTTTGGAGCCTCTTCTGGACCGGATTATGGATCGCCAACCCCCGCTTGGGTTGGATGAAGATGTTGGAGCCAGGACGGATCGGTGAACCTGGTATGGTGAAGACAAGGTAGGAAGATCTTCAGGGGCTTAGTGTTAGGTTTCTTTAAGGGGGTTTGGGTTAGATTAGGGGTATGTGGGTGGTGGGTTGTAATGTTGGGGGGGGGGTATTGTATGTTTTTTTTTACAGGCAAAAGAGCTGAAATTCTTGGGGCATGCCCCGCAAAGGGCCCTGTTCAGGGCTGGTAAGGTAAAAGAGCTTGTAACTTTTTTAATTTAGAATAGGGTAGGGAATTTTTTATTTTGGGGGGCTTTGTTATTTTATTAGGGGGCTTAGAGTAGGTGTAATTAGTTTAAAATTGTTGTAATATTTTTCTTATGTTTGTAAATATTTTTTTATTTTCTGTAACTTAGTTCTTTTTTATTTTTTGTACTTTAGCTAGTTTATTTCATTGTATTTATTTGTAGGAATTGTGTTTAATTAATTTATTGATAGTGTAGTGTTAGGTTAATTGTAGGTAATTGTAGGTAGTTTATTTAATTAATTTATTGATAGTCTAGTGTTAGGTTTATTTGTAACTTAGGTTAGGATTTATTTTACAGGTAAATTTGTATTATTTTAACTAGGTAACTATTAAATAGTTCTTAACTATTTAATAGCTATTGTACCTGGTTAAAATAATTACAAAGTTGCCTGTAAAATAAATATTAATCCTAAAATAGCTACAATATAATTATAATTTATATTGTAGCTATATTAGGATTTATTTTACAGGTAAGTATTTAGCTTTAAATAGGAATAATTTATTTAATAAGAGTTAATTTATTTAGTTAGATTTAAATTATATTTAACTTAGGGGGGTGTTAGTGTTAGGGTTAGACTTAGCTTTAGGGGTTAATCCATTTATTAGAATAGCGGTGAGCTCCGATCGGAAGATTAGGGGTTAATAATTGAAGGTAGGTGTCGGCGATGTTAGGGAGGGCAGATTAGGGGTTAATACTATTTATGATAGGGTTAGTGAGGCGGATTAGGGGTTAATACATTTATTATAGTAGCGCTCAGGTCCGCTCGGCAGATTAGGGGTTAATAAGTGTAGGCAGGTGTCGGTGACGTTGAGGGGGGCAGATTAGGGGTTAATAAATATAATATAGGGGTCGGCGGTGTTAGGGGCAGCAGATTAGGGGTACATAGGGATAACGTAGGTGGCGGCGATTTGCGGTCGGAAGATTAGGGGTTAATTATTTTAAGTAGCTGGCGGCGACGTTGTGGGGGGCAAGTTAGGGGTTAATAAATATAATACAGGGGTCGGCGGTGTTAGGGGCAGCAGATTAGGGGTACATAAGTATAACGTAGGTGGCGGTCGGCAGATTAGGGGTTAAAAATTTTAATCGAGTGGCGGCGGTGTGGGGGGACCTCGGTTTAGGGGTACATAGGTAGTTTATGGGTGTTAGTGTACTTTAGGGTACAGTAGTTAAGAGCTTTATAAACCGGCGTTAGCCAGAAAGCTCTTAACTCCTGCTATTTTCAGGCGGCTGGAATTTTGTCGTTAGAGCTCTAACGCTCACTTCAGAAACGACTCTAAATACCAGCGTTAGAAAGATCCCATTGAAAAGATAGGATACGCAAATGGCGTAGGGGGATCTGCGGTATGGAAAAGTCGCGTCTGAAAAGTGAGCGTTAGACCCTTTAATCACTGACTCTAAATACCAGCGGGCGGCCAAAACCAGCGTTAGGAGCCTCTAACGCTGGTTTTCACGGCTACCGCCGAACTCCAAATCTAGGCCTAAGATTACAAAAAAATGAAATTATCAAAAATAAAAACAATTACAACTAATCTAATAGCCCTATAAAAATAAAAACGCCCCCCTAAAATAAAAATATCCCCTAACCTACAATAAACTGCCATTAAAAAGGCTATTTGTAGGGCATTGCCCTAAAGAAATCAGCTCTTTTACACTAACCCCAGAATATCTACTCGCGGTTTCTGAAGTCCGGACATCCAGGCGGCGAGGTCTTCATCCATCCCGGGGCATCTTCTATCTTCATCCCGTTAGCGCGGAGCAGAGTCATCCTGGAAGCCGATCCCATCCTGCTCGGAGCGTCCTCTTCACACGGTCCCCGCCGTACTCTGTTGAATGCAAGGTAGCCATTTCAAAGTGGTGTCCCTTGCATTCCTATTGGCTGATTTGATTCTTCAAATTCAAATCAGCCAATAGAATGAGAGCTTCTGAAATCCTATTGGCTGTTCAAAACAGCCAATACGATGAGAGCTACTGAAATCCTTTTGGCTGATTTAAACAACCAATAGGATTTCAGTAGCTCTCATCCTATTGGCTGTTTTTTAACAGCCAATAGGATTTCAGAAGCTCTCATCCTATAGGCTGATTTGAATTTGAAGAATCAAATTAGCTTATGGGAATGCTTAGGACGCCATTTTAAAATGGCTACCTTGCATTCAACTTCATTGTACAGCAGCGACCGTATGAAGAGGACGCTCCGCATAGGATATGATCCAGGATAGCTCCACTCCACACCGCCGGGATGAACATAGAAGATGCCCCCCCGGGATGGATGAAGACCTCGCCGCCTGTATAAAGACCTTGCCATCTGGATGAAGACTTCTCGTCGCCTGGATATCCGGACTTCAGAAACCGTGAGTAGATCTTCTGGGGTTAGTGTTAGGTTTTTTTGTTTTTTTTTAATTTAGGTGGGTTTTTCTTTAGATTAGGGTTTGGGCCTTGAAAAAGAGCTAAATGCCCTTTTAAGAGCAATGCAAAAGAGCTAAATGCACTTTTAAGGGCATTGCCCATACAATGCCCCTTTAGGCACAATGGGTAGCTTATGTTTTTATTTTGGGGGGTTGGTTGGGTGGTGGGTTTTACTGTTGAGGGGACTGCCCTACAAAAGGCCCTTTTAAGGGCTATTGGCAGTTTATTGTAGGCTAGGGGTGTTTTTATTTTGGGGGGAGCTTTTTTATTTTTATAGGGCTATTAAATTAAGGGTAATTGTTTTTATTTTTGATAATTTTGTCTATTGTTTGTGATCTTAGTGTTTTTTATTTTTTCGTAGGATTTGTTCTTTTTTTTAGTAGTAATTTAGATTTTTAAATTGTTTTTTGTAGTGTTAGGTTTTTTTAAATTTATAATTTAGATATTTTAATTGGTAGTTTTTTCATTTTATTAGATTAGTTATGTGAGGTTAATTTATAGTTTGATGTTAGGTTTATATTTATTTCACAGGTAAATTTTTATTTATTTAAATATAGTTATATTGTAATTTTAATTTAAAGTTAGGGGGGTGCTAGGTTTAGGGGCTAATAGTTTAATTGAGTGTTTTGCAATATGGGGGGATGGCAGTTTAGGGGTTAATAAGTTTATTTAGTGGCGGAGATGTGGGAGGAAGGAGGTTTAGGGGGTTAATAATTTTATTTAGTGGCGGCGATGTTTAGGGGCGCAGAATAGGGATTAATAGCTTTTATTAGTGGCGGCGATGTCACAGCAGAATAGGGGTTAATAACTTTTATTAGGGTCGGCGATGTCGAGGGCGGCTGATTAGGGGTTAATAACTTTATTATAGTGTCGGCGATGTCTGGGGACAGCAGATTAGGGGTGTTTAGACTTGGGGTTTATGTTAGGGTGTTAGGTTTAAACGTACCTTTTTTTTCACCATAGACATCAAAGGGGTTGCGTTACGGTGATCGCCATTCCGCACTTCAGGTGTTATTTTTTTTTTTCTAACACTCTCTCCCCATTGATGTCTATGGGGGAAAGCGTGCACGAGTACGTATTCTTAGCCCTTGGCTTTTGTGCGGTATGGAGCTTAACGCCACCATATCGCACGCACAAGGAGACTTTTCAAAAACTCGTAATTGCAGCGCTATGGAGAATGAAATAACGAAACTTTTGTTGCGTTCATTTCGCACCCTTTTTAGCCCAAAACTTGTAATCTAGATGAGTGTTTTGAGGTTATATTGTGTGAGTGCAATTCCACTGTTTTTTTATATTTATTTTATATTAAAATGTTATTACTCTATGTTGTGTCTATGCTTTCCTTGCTTTGCATGATCCATCCTCTGATGATGAGATAAGGAACAATTCCACCTTATTTCTTTTAGAACGAGGCACAAGCACATGAAGTTAGCAGAAGGCAACACTTTCACTATGTGGCACTTACCTCATATCTGATTGAGGGTAATCATCACCTATGATGTATTAAGAGAAGCAATTTGATTCTGCATGTAAATATGGTGAGTGCTGCCTTTTTACTTTGTTTGTATGATGTATACTGGCACCTTGGTACTTTGATCCTTCTTTGTTTGTAAGAGTGCACAACTAGAGACTGTAATGTATATACCTGTATAAATATATATGTACTGTATATAAATATATATATATATATATATATATATATATATATATATGTACTGTATATAAATATATATATATATATATATGTGTACTGTATATAAATATATATATATATATATATATATATATATATATATATATGTACTGTATATAAATATATATATATATATGTACTCTATAAATATATATATATATATATATATATATATATATATATATATATATATATATATATATATAATATATGGGGTATATATGGATAGATATAGGAATATATATTTAAAAATAGATAGTACATCTGAGTAAGATATGCGAATGAGGTTTAACAATAACTAACTTTTTTACTTCAGTCTGCTTTTACGCTTAGACAAAGTTAGTTCACTGATTCAGACCTTCCACTGTACTAACTCTAGCTAAGCTTAAAAGCTGTGTATACAGCGATGCTATGGCGTAAAGGGAGTCTGCATAAAAGCAGACTGAAGTAAAAAAGTCAATCATTGTGAACCTCTCTATCCAGAGGTTTTCTTTGGGAAAAGCTAGATTTGTTAAGTGAACTACACAATCAGTTGTTTTCTTTACATTTTCTGATTAGTCTAGGATTTTAAACTCACTTTTCACCTACCAATAATTTTAAAAGTTGTTTTATATATATATATATATATATATATATATATATATATATATATATATATATTTATATATATTTAAAAATACATTTTCCCCTATGTAAAGGAACATTGGAATGTAAATTATTTACAGTACACACGCAGTAAAACATATAAATAAATATTATAATTTATTAAAAATTATGTTTTAAGGTATTTGAGTGGAAAGGGCTCCAAAGTATATATGCATAGATGTGGATAAATGTTTGTATATATTTGGTCTGATGAAGGGAAGTGTTTGATCCCTGAAACGTCACTGTTTTGAATAAACTTCTATTCTTGAAAAAGCCCAGTGAGTGCAGATCCTCAACATTGTTTAAATCTCCTACGTTCTTGTCACCCTGACACATTTTTGGAGGTGAGAGTTCAAATCCTTCTTGTTTTGATGTATATGTATATATATATATAGAGGCAGGGCTTCACCTCTCATATGGGCAAAAATATATATTTTTTATTGGCATTAAAAAAATAAATAAAAAAATATTGCAATTTTTTTTTCACAGCTACATGTTGTGCAATGGAGAGGCACAAGCAGGTCTGCCAGCTGCTGCCCTCCATTACACAACATGCTGTGCCACCTACTGGATGAAAGTGGTTAAGATCATTGCATGGCCCATAAGTGCTTATTTGAGGCAGTCCTATTTGGGGCTGACCCAATCCAGTGAGAGGCATTAGTAAGTGGAACATAGGGTTGGGGCTGGATGTTAAATCATATTAAACAAAACAAAAACGGAAAAATACTAATTTCATTTCTTTTGTTGGTGCCCTGTGCAGCTGCCAGCTTTGCTCCAGTGAAAAAGAGAGCTCTGTACTTCCCCTCCAAGTGCAGTGGAATGTTACAGAGCAGGAAGAGATGCAGAGAGCAGTATTTTAGCCACATTTTATTGAAGTGCTGCAACCTTACACCTAGATTTAGAGTTTTGTGGCCAAAGGGGTGCGTTGGCTACGCGTCTTTTTTTTCTAGCGCTGCTTCTAAACAACGCTGGTATTTAGAGTTCTCTGAAGGGCTGCGTTAGGCTCCAAAAAGGGAGCGTACAGGCATATTTACCACCACTTCAACTCTCAATACCAGCATTGATTACGGTAGTGGCTAGCTGGAAAAATGTGCTTGTGCACGATTCCCCCATAAAAAACAATGGGGCAGTTTGGGCTGAAAAAAAACCTAACACCTGCAAAAAAGCAGCGTTCAGCTCCTAACGCAGCCCCATTGTTTCCTATGGGGAAACACTTTCTAAGTCTGCAACTAACACACTAACATGAACCCCGAGTCCAAACACCCCTAACCTTACACTTATTAACCCTAATATGCCGCCCTCTATGAGTCTATGAGTAAGCGCACCTGGAGGCGCGAAACATGTTAGACTTCTAGTCTCCTTTACTGGCTGTCTGCATGTGTTGTTTTTACATGGAACTTCAATAAAGCATTGTATTTGTTTTTGACATTTACCGGTCTGGAGCAGTGCCTGCCTATCTTTTCTAATTATATTATTAACCCCTAATCTGCCGCTCCGTACACCACCGCAACCTACATTATACCTATGTACCCCTAATCTGCTGTCCCTAACATCGCCAACACCTACATAATATTTATTAACCCCTATTCTGCCCCCCCCCCCCAACGTCGCCGCTACCTTAACTACACTTATTAACCCCTAATCTGCCGACCGGACCTCGCCACTACTCTAATAAATGTATTAACCCCTAAAACTAAGTCTAACCCTAACCCTAACACCCCCTAAGTTAAATATAATTTTAATCTAACGAAATAAATTAAATATTATTAACTAAAGTCTTCCTATTTAAAGCTAAATACTTACCTGTAAAATAAACCCTAATATAGCTACAATATAACGAATAATTATATTGTAGCTATTTTAGGATTTATATTTATTTTACAGGCAACTTTGTATTTATTTAAACTAGGTACAATAGCTATTTAATAGTTATTTACTATTTAATAGCTACCTAGTTAAAATAATTACAAAATTACCTGTAAAATAAATCCTAACCTAAGTTACAATTAAACCTAACACTACACTATCAATAAATAAATTAAATCAATTAACTACAAGTCCCTTCAGTTAACTACAATTAAATAAACTAAACTAAATTAAAAAAAAACAACTAAATTACAAAAAATAAAAAAAGATTGCAAGAATTTTAAGCTAATTACACCTACTCTAAGCCCCCTAATAAAATAACAAAGCCCCCCAAAATAAAAAAAAAATTCCCTACCCTAATCTAAATTAAAAAAAATAACAGCTCTATTACCAGCCCTTCCTTAAAAGGACTTTTGCGGGGCATGCCCCAAAGAAATCAGCTCTTTTGCCTGTAAAAAAAACCCACAATACCACCCCCCAACATTACAACCCACCACCCACATACCCCTACTCTAACCCAAACCCCCCTTAAATAAACCTAACACTACCCCCTGAAGATCTCCCTACCTTGAGTCGTGTTCACCCAGCTGGGCACCGATGGACCAAAAGAGGACATCCGGAGTAGCAGAAGTCTTCATCCTATCCGGGCAGAAGAGGACTTCCGGACAAGTAGACATCTTCATCCAAGTGGCATCTTCTATCTTCATCCATCCGGAGCGGAGCAGAGCCATCTTCTTCCAGCCGACGTGGATCCATCCTTCTTCCACAACGCCTACTCGCCGAATGAAGGTTCCTTTAATTGACGTCATCCAAGATGGCGTCTCTCGAATTCCAATTGGCTGATAGGATTCTATCAGCCAATCGGAATTAAGGTAGGAAATATCTGATTGGCTGATTGAATCAGCCAATCAGATTCAAGTTCCATCAGATTGGCTGATCCAATCAGCCAATCAGATTGAGCTTGCATTCTATTGGCTGTTCCGATCATATATATACATATTTTTTTATATAAATATATATATATATATATATATATATATATATATATATTATGGATTCACCTCCAAGTATTGTGCCTTCTCCCTTCCTTGTTTTATCAACATGCAGTTCACCTAATATACTTTTATCAGAAGTTTTTTTTTAACAGCTTTTGGTTGCATGCTTATAAAGTGAATTTTAAAAGCAATGCAAAGTTTTGCAAAAGTTCTTCTATGTACACACTATTTAAGTTTACATTTTAAGGTATTATAGGGTATTACTATGAATTAATCTTAGGCCTGACTGATTGCCGATGGACATTTGGCCGACGGACATTTGGCCGACGAATAATAGTCTGACACACAAGTGGCTGACAGATAACAGTCCGGCCATGAGATAGATAGATAGATTTGATAGATAGATAGATAGATAGATTAGATAGATAGATTAGATAGATAAATAGATTTGATAGATAGATAGATCAATTTAATAGATAGATAGATTCGATAGATAGATCTGATAGATAGATAATTTGCCAGACAGAGAATTACAAGACATGCAAGCTGGGACCCATGACTAGGTTCCCAGAGGCGGTTGTGGCACCCAAGCACTCTGGAGCGTATCTGCCTTCGGCCGAACTCAGAACATGCTTCGGCATTCTGTCCGTCAGCCAAATTTCCGTTGGATAGAATGCTGTCGGCCAAATGTCCGTCGGCATTTTGTCAGAGCACTGAATTAATCGTGAATTCTCAATTGGGTCTTTTTCGAAATCTTTATAACCTAAGATACATTGTGGTATTATCTTTAGTATTCACCCTATAGGTTTCTCATAACTTTATTAGATATATCCTGTAAGCACTGTGATGAAATTGTTTGTGACAATAGAGGTGATTCCTATCTTGACGTAAAATGGAGGCGTGTTCAAACAACACATATATTAAGCTCAGTAGTAAGGTGGTGTGCAAAGAGCCTCTGATTAAGCGGATTACCCGTGAAACGTGTTAGGCCATGCCCACCTTACGTCACGGGGACACACTGTGATACTCGGAAGCAACAGATCACGCTTCCTTCAAGCAGCTGGTAAATATACTATAGGGCATTCTGAGACACAAATTGTCCCTGGAGGATTAACTATGCCTCTACCGGCCCTCGTATTTAACCATTGTGTACATCCGGAGCTGCTTTTTGGAGCTGATCTAGTTATTTAACAAGGACGTTGTCTCCTACTGCATTACCTGCAAAACAGCTACAGTGGGACATCTTTACCTATGTAAAACGGCTTTTACCTTACCTCATTTGATTGAGGGTTTATCTGTGAGTACCCATCTGTATGAGAATTTTTATCTATTTACATTTTATTTTATTAAATATATTGCACCATGAGAAGTGCTTTTGTGCACTTGTTCTTTTAGATTTAACACATATATAAATTATATATATATGTGTATGTGTGTTTGTGTATGTGTGTTTATATTTGTTTGTTTACACATACATATATTAAACCTATAAATACATATATACACACATGCATATAAATATATGTATACATACATACACATATTTAGACATGTATATGTTTGTATATATCCATTATAGCCCTTTCCATTCAAATACCTTGTTATATAGGTTGGTTGTGACATTTGCGTGCTGCTAGTGTTATGGACATAGAACTAATGTTTGGGTTTCTTATAACTCTATAATTTGTTCTCCATAAGCGCATACGCCGGAATACATTTTGCCACATTACAAGTCCACTGAAGGCTTTTGGATACATTGTTATGGCCGACAGGATTGGAACACTATATGACGGGAGTTTATTTGCCTATGAGGCATCGGAAAACTCAGACACGTGATTGCACTTCTTTTAATCCTATGGAAACAAACCAACATTCGATTCCATATCTAAGTGGATCACTTTTTAAGGTACCATTTTAATAAACATTTTATTTTCACTCAGCACCAAGGGAGACGTCCCTATATTGTTCTTAAATATCAGCGCTTTTTATTTGAGTCTTGTTCATTAATATATATGTATTTTTTAAGAATTTTTGTATATACTCGTGTTTTTATATATTTGCATATTCACACTCATATATTATCTGTGTTCTTCCATATATTTATCCTTTGCTCCCTAGTTGGAGCGCTAGCTAAATTGTGTTTTGGACTTTATGATATTTTATATCTGCTTGAGAGGGGCAGATATATAGCTTGGCTTTAAGGGATAATATTTTTAGCGCTCACTTACTCTGTTTTGCCAATACCTTGTTATATGCCATATGCCTTTTACCATTATAATTATTTTTTAAAAGATTTATATGATTTTTTTTATTAGATAATGTATTGTATCAGTGTAACACTTTATACTAACCCCTTAAGGACTGGGCATTTCTGACTAAGGGCTAGATTTATCAACGCTGAGGCGTATACGCGCCCCTGTACACCTCAGCTCGCCTGTTGCGGGCCGAAATTACCCGCAGGTAATTAACATTGCACACGAGCGCAATTTTGCGCTCGCATGCAATCCGGCCCCCTGCCCGCGCACAGCCAATCAAGCGCGGGCAGGAGCTGTCAATCTCCTCGGTCGGAATCGACCAAGGAAATTGAATTTCGCCACAATAGAGGTGGCGTAGATGTTAGGGAAGCAGCGGTCTGGTTACCACTGCTTGATAAATCACGGCGAGCAAGTTCTTGAGAGAACTTGCTGCCGTAGGGGCTTAATAAATCTAGCCCTAAGACTTCCACAAAAGACCAGAGCATTTTTAGCGTTTTTGCCATCACTAGATTTAAACAGAAATAGAGCCTTGTTTTTTTTTTATTTACTTATCAAATCTATATATATATTTTTTTCCGTAGACAACCTAAAGTAGTGATCTAGGACCTTTATGGTATATTTAATGCCACCATTTCACTGCCAAATGCGATCAAATAAAAAAAAAAAGTTAACTTTTTCACAAACAATCAGCTAGACTACGAGTTGTGCGGTAGGGTAAAAAAGCAGCGTTAAGAGGTCCTAACGCTGCTTTTAAATGCCCGCTGGTATTACGAGTCTTGAAGGTTTAGGGCAGAGCTTTCCAAACTTTTCATGTTGGTGACACACTTTTTAGACCTACATCATTTCACGACACGGTAATTAATTCAGTTGTACTAGCAAACAGAAAATTAAACTAACTTGTTTTAAAATATACGGACACATACATAAATTATATAATAACACAATGTATTTACAAGTAACAGTATGTATGTGCAAGAATTAAAAAAAAGGTTTAATAACACCAATAGCTACTTACTATTTTAATGGGATGTATGAGGTTGATGGGATGAACACAGTTTCTGAATATTTGGTGTAATATTAGATAAAGATACTCGCATTTCATCATCAAGCATTTTTAAGCTTCCACTTCCTATCCATATATCAAGAGCAGGAGCAGCAATGCACTACTAGCTGCAAAAAAACCTCTGACTTCAGCTCAGCGTTTAAGCTGCCGCCCTTTAGAGCTCCGTGAGCCCTACTGACTACTGCCAGCACTGCAAACACACTGCTGTCCCACTCACTGACTACACATGCAGTCACAAGCCAATTAAGGAGACTACACGTGCAGTCAGGAGCCATATGTGCCGTCAAAGCCGCCAATGGGAATAGTTTCAGTTCCCACTGAGCTGCGTCAATTGGTTAAGATGATCTGTGACCCACTAGGTATCAATCACGTGTCAACCATGTGATATGCATAGCAGGCAGGCGGAAAGTCAGAAACCAAAAAAAAATTTCAATTTGTGCTGAAGCAGGGACACACCTACACACTGCTGCCGACACACTAGTGTGTCCCGACACACAGTTTGGAAAGCACTGGTTTAGGGTCACCGCACACTTTTTTGGCCTTACCGCAAAACGACTTATGTAAACTTCGTAAAGTCTTTTTTTCTATGGGACTTCCATAGCGCCGGTATTATGAGTCTATCCTGGGAGGCCAAAAAGTGAGCGGTACACCCTACCCCGTCATTTAAAAGTCAGTAGTTAAGAGTTTTATGGTACAAGGCCGTAACATAAAACTCATAACTAAAGTGCTAAAAAGTATACTAACACCCATAAACTACCTTTTAACCCCTAAACCAAGGCCCTCCCGCATCGCAAACATTATAATAACATTATTAACCCCTAATCTGCTGCTCTGGACATCGCCGCAACTATAATAAGCATATTAACCCCTAAACCGCCGCATTCCCACCTCGCAAACATTAGTTAAATATTATTAAACCCTAATCTGCCGTCCCTAACATTGCCGCCACCTACCTACATTTATTAACCCCTAATCTGCCACCCCCAACGACACCGCCACTATACTAAATGTATTAACCCCTAAACCTAAGTCTAACCCTAACCCTAACACCCCCTAACTTAAATATAATTACAATAAATCTAGATAAAAATTAATATTATTACCTAAATAATTCCTATTTAAAACTAAATACTTAACTATAAAATAAACCCTAAGCTAGCTACAATATAACTAATAGTTACATTGTAGCTATCTTAGGGTTTATTTTTATTTTACAGGCAAGTTTGTATTTATTTTAACTAGGTACAATAGTTATTAAATAGTTATTAACTATTTAATATCTACCTAGCTAAAATAAATACAAAAGTACCTGTAAAATAAAACCTAACCTAAGTTACACTAACACCTAACACTACACTATAATTAAATAAATTAACTAAATTAAAGGGCCACTATACCCAAACATTTTCTTTCATGATTAAGGTAGAGAATACAATTTTAAACAACATTCCAATTTACTCCTATTACCTAATTTTCTTCATTCTTTATATATACTTTAATGAAGAAATAGCAATGCACACGGTGAACCAATCACTGGAGGCATCTGTGTGCAGCTACCAATCAGCAGCTACTAAGCATATCTAGATATGCTTTTCAGCAAAGAATATCAAGAGAATGAAGCAAAATAGATAATAGAAGTAAATTAGAAAGTTGTTTATAATTGTATGCTCTTTCTAAATCATGAAAGAAAAAAAAAAATGGGTTTCATGTCCCTTTAAATACAATTAACTAAAATAAATTAAATTAGCTAAAGTACAAAAAAAAAGAACACAAAATTACAGAAAATAATAAACAAATTACAAGATATTTAAACTAATTACACCTAATCTAATAGCCCTATAAAAATAAAAAAGCCCCCCCAAAATATAAAACCCATTGCCCCAAAGAAATCAGCTCTTTTACCTGTCAAAAAAAATACAAAAAACCCCCCAAACGGTAAAACCCACCACCCACACAACTAACCCCCCAAATAAAATACTATCTAAAAAAACTTAAGCTCCCCATTGCCCTGAAAAGGGCATTTGGATGGGCACTGCTCTTAAAAGGGCAGTTAGCTCTTTTGCTGACCAAACCCTATTCTAAAAAATAAAACCCACAAAATACACCCTTAAAAAAACCTAACACTAACCCCCTGAAGATCGACTTACAGTTCTGAAGACCGGACATACATCCTCAATGAAGCCAGGAGAAGTCTTCATCCAAGCCGGGCGCAGTGGTCCTCCAGACGGGCAGAAGTCTTTATCCAGACGACATGTTCTATCTTCATCCATCTGACGCGGAGCGGCTCCATCTTAAAGACATCCGGCGCAGAGCATTCTCTTCAAACGACGGCTTCTTACTGAATGACAGTTCCTTTAAGTGACGTCATCCAAGATGGCGTCCCTTAGATTCTGATTGGCTGAAAGAATTTTATCAGCCAATCGGAATTAAGGTCGAAAAAATTCTATTGGCTGATGCAATATGCCAATAGGATTGAGCTTGCATTCTATTGGCTGTTCCGATCAGCCAATAGAATGCAAGGTCAATTTGATTGGCTGATTGGATCAGCCAATCGGATTGAACTTGAATCTGATTGGCTGATTGAATCAGCCAATCAGATTTTACTACCTTAATTCCGATTGGCTGATAGAATCCTATCAGCCAATCGGAATTCAAGGGACGCCATCTTGGATGACGTCACTTAAAGGTACAGTCATTTAGTCGTCAGATCAAGAAAGAAGAGGATGCTCCGCATCGGATGTCTTCAGGATGCTGCCGCTCCGCTCCGGATGGATGAACATAGAAGATGCCGCCTGGATCAAGACTTCTGATGGATGGAAGACCTCTTCTTGCCCCGCTTGGATGAAGACTTCTGCCGGTCTGGATGTCCTCTTCTGCCCCATCGGATGAAGACTTCGGCCCAGCTGGGTGAACACGACTCAAGGTAGGAAGATCTTCAAGGGGGTAGTGTTAGGTTTATTTAAGGGGGGTTTGAGTTAGAGTAGGGGTATGTGGGTGGTGGGTTGTAATGTGGGGGGGGTATTGTGTTTTTTTTTACAGGCAAAAGAGCTGATTACTTTGGGGCATGCCCCGCAAAAGGCCCTTTTAAGGGCTGGTAAGGCAATAGAGCTGTTAACTTTTGTTATTTAGTATAGGGTAGGGCATTTTTTTTATTTTGGGGGGTTTTGTTATTTTATTAGGGGGCTTAGATTAGGTGTAATTAGTTTAAAATTCTTGTAATTTTTTTATTTTTTGTAATTTAGTGGGTTTTTTTGTACTTTAGTTTAGTTTCTTTAATTGTATTTAATTGTAGGTATTTGTAGTTAATTTATTTAATGTATTTAATGATAGTGTAGTGCTAGGTTTAATTGTAACTTAGGTTAGGATTTATTTTACAGGTAATTTTGTAATTATTTTAACTAGGTAAATATTAAACAGTAAATAACTATTTAATAGCTATTTTACCTAGTTAAAATAAATACAAAGTTGCCTGTAAAATAATATAAATCCTAAAATAGCTACAATGTAACTATTAGTTATATTGTAGCTATATTAGGGTTTATTTTACAGGTAAGTATTTAGTTTTAAATAGGATTAATTTATTTAATTAATTTAATGATAGTGTAGTGTTAGGTGTAATTGTAACTTAGGTTAGGATTTATTTCACAGGTAAATTTGTATTTATTTTAGCTAGGTAGTTATTAAATAGTTATTAACTATTTAATAACTATTGTACCTAGTTAAAATAAATACAAAGTTGCCTGTAAAATAAATATAAATCCTAAAATAGCTACAATGTAACTATTAGTTATATTGTAGCTATATTAATAGCTAGTAGGGGGCTTAGATTAGGTGTAATTAGTTTAAAATTCTTGTAATATTTTATTATTTTTGGTAATTTAGTGTTTGTTTTTTTTTGTGGTACTTTTCTGATGGATGGAAGACCTCTTCTTGCCCCGCTTGGATGAAGACTTCTGCCGGTCTGGATGTCCTCTTCTGCCCCATCGGATGAAGACTTCGGCCCAGCTGGGTGAACACGACTCAAGGTAGGGAGATCTTCAGGGGGGTAGTGTTAGGTTTATTTAAGGGAGGTTTGGGTTAGAGTAGGGGTATGTGGGTGGTGGGTTGTAATGTGGGGGGGGTATTGTGTTTTTTTTTACAGGCAAAAGAGCTGTTTTCTTTGGGGCATGCCCCGCAAAAGGCCCTTTTAAGGGCTGGTAAGGTAATAGAGCTGTTAACTCTTGTAATTTAGTATAGGGTAGGGCATTTTTTTATTTTGGGGGGCTTTGTTATTTTATTAGGGGGCTTAGAATAGGTGTAATTTTTTTATTTTTTGTAATTTAGTGGTTTTTTTGTACTTTAGTTTATTTAATTGTATTTAATTGTAGGTACTTCTAGTTAATTTATTTAATGATAGTGTAGTGTTAGGTTTAATTGTAACTAAGGTTAGGATTTATTTTACAGGTAATTTTGTAATTATTTTAACTAGGTAGCTATTAAATAGTCAATAACTATTTAATAGCTATTGTACCTAGTTAAAATAAATACAAAGTTGCCTGTAAAATAAATATAAATCCTAAAATAGCTACAATGTAACTATTAGTTATATTGCAGCTATATTAGGGTTTATTTTACAGGTAAGTATTTAGTTTTAAATAGGATTCATTTATTTAATTAATTTAATGATAGTGTAGTGTTAGGTGTAATTGTAACTTAGGTTAGGATTTATTTTACAGGTAAATTTGTATTTATTTTAGCTAGGTAGTTATTAAATAGTTATTAACTGTTTAATAACTATTGTACCTAGTTAAAATAAATACAAAGTTGCCTGTAAAATAAATATAAATCCTAAAATAGCTACAATGTAACTATTAGTTATATTGTAGCTATATTAATAGCTAGTAGGGGGGCTTAGATTAGGTGTAATTAGTTTAAAATTCTTGTAATATTTTATTATTTTTGGTAATTTAGTGTTTGTTTGTTTTTTGGTACTTTTCTGATGGATGGAAGACCTCTTCTTGCCCCGCTTGGATGAAGACTTCTGCCGGTCTGGATGTCCTCTTCTGCCCCATCGGATGAAGACTTCGGCCTGGCTGGGTGAACATGACTCAAGGTAGGGAGATCTTCAGGGGGTAGTGTTAGGTTTATTTAAGGGAGGTTTGGGTTAGAGTAGGGGTATGTGGGTGGTGGGTTGTAATGTTGGGGGGTGGTGTTTTTTTTTTACAGGCAAAAGAGCTGTTTTCTTTGGGGCATGCCCCGCAAAAGGCCCTTTTAAGGGCTGGTAAGGTAATAGAGCTGTTAACTTTTGTAATTTAGTATAGGGTAGGGCATTTTTTTTATTTTGGGGGGCTTTGTTATTTTATTAGGGGGCTTAGATTAGCTGTAATTAGTTTAAAATTGCCGGTCTGGATGTCCTCTTCTGCCCCATCAGATGAAGACTTCGGCCCGGCTGGGTGAACGCGACTCAAGGTAGGGAGATCCTCAGGGGGGTAGTGTTAGGTTTATTTAAGGGGGGTTTGGGTTAGAGTAGGGGTATGTGGGTGGTGGGTTGTAATATTCGGGGGTGGTATTGTGGGTTTTTTTTACAGGCAAAAGAGCTGTTTTCTTTGGGGCATGCCCTGCAAAAGGCCATTTTAAGGGCTGGTAAGGTAATAGAGCTGTTAACTTTTGTAATTTAGTATATGGTAGGGCATTTTTTTATTTTGGGGGGGCTTTGTTATTTTATTAGGGGGCTTAGATTAGGTGTAATTAGTTTAAAATTCTTGTAATACTTTTTTATTTTTTGTAATTTAGTGTTTTTTTGTTTTGTTAATTAGTGTTTGGTTTTTTTTTTTGTACTTTAGTTTATTTAATTGTAGATAATTGTAGGTACTTGTAGTTAATTTATTTAATTTATTTAATGATAGTGTAGTGTTAGGTTTAATTGTAACTTAGGTTAGGATTTATTTTACAGGTAATTTTGTAATTATTTTAACTAGGTAGCTATTAAATAGTCAATAACTATTTAATAGCTATTGTACTTAGTTAAAATAAATACAAAGTTGCCTGTAAAATAAATATAAATCCTAAGATAGCTACAATGTAACTATTAGTTATATTGTAGCTATATTAGGGTTTATTTTACAGGTAAGTATTTAGTTTTAAATAGGATTCATTTATTTAATTAATTTAATGATAGTGTAGTGTTAGGTGTAATTGTAACTTAGGTTAGGATTTATTTTACAGGTACATTTGTATTTATTTTAGCTAGGTAGTTATTAAATAGTTATTAACTATTTAATAACTATTGTACCTAGTTAAAATAAATGCAAAGTTGCCTGTAAAATAAATATAAATCCTAAAATAGCTACAATGTAACTATTAGTTATATTGTAGCTATCTTAGGGTTTATTTTACAGGTAAGTATTTAGTTTTAAATAGGATTCATTTATTTAATTATAGTAAATTTATTTC
Source organism: Bombina bombina (assembly GCF_027579735.1). Taxonomy (NCBI): domain Eukaryota; kingdom Metazoa; phylum Chordata; class Amphibia; order Anura; family Bombinatoridae; genus Bombina; species Bombina bombina. Next base: position 1,080,139,414 of record NC_069499.1, on the reverse strand, counting down.
GTTTTATTTAAATTATATTTAAGTTAGGGGGTGTTAGGGTTAGGGTTAGACTAAGGTTTAGGGGTTAATAACCTTATTATAGTAGCGGCGACATTGGGGGCGGGAGATTAGGGTTTAATAATTGTAGGTAGGTGGCGGCAATGTTAGGGAGGGCAGATTAGGGGTTAATAAAATTTATTATAGTGTTTGCGAGGCGGGAGTGCGGCGGTTTAGGGGTTAATACATTTATTATAGTGGCGGCGATGTCCGGTTGGCAGATTAGGGGTTAATACTTGTAGTTAGTTGCGGTGACATGGGGGGGCAGATTAGGGGTTAATAACTATAATGAAGGGGTCGGCGATGTTAGGGACAGCAGATTAGGGGTTAATAGCTATAATGTAGGTGGCGGCGGTGTCCGGTCGGCAGATTAGGGGTTAAATAATTTTATTATAGGGTTTGCGATGTGGGGGGGCCTCAGTTTAGTGGTTCATAGGTAGTTTATGGGTGTTAGTTTACTTTGTAGCACTCAGTAGTTAAGAGCTTTATATTCTGGTGTTAGCCCATAAAGCTCTTAACTACTGACTTTATTCGGTAGATTCGGATGGCCGTGTATTACACTAGTACTATTTACACCTAATATACAGTACATAATACTAGTCTAATACACAGCATATCCCACCTAAAACATACCGAATTTCCGAATTTCGGAACCGAATTGAACCGAATCAAACCGAATTCAGCCGAATTTATTCGAATCCGAATAAATCCGAAACTAATTCATTTGAATCCGAATAAATCCGAAACTAATTCATTCAAATTTTGCCGAATTCGAATCGATCCGAATTAAAATTCGAAAAGTCCGAATCGATCCGAACCAAAAATGAACCGAATTTTTTAGCCATGCACATATCTACTCTCTTCCACACACACAACATTCATGTAACTTTCATATCACTTGTGCACACAGTTAGTAAATTAATAAGTAATAAGTAATGTCATAATGTGATTAGGTAGTAGTACTAGGCTTAATAGGTTAGTTAAGGTTTAAGTACAAGTTTGGAAGAGTAGAATGATGATGAGATGAATAAGTTGTAGGAATTTGTAATGGTTTCTTATTGGTTACGGGTTACGTTAAGTTGGTTGAATAAATGATCAAGTAAGAACAGTAGCAAATAAATTATTTTAAGTATAGGAAGGTTAGCTTGATTTTGAGAATGTAGCTGATTAGTAGCAAATCTTACCTGGGCTTAGGCTACATCATGATACGTTACCTTCCTACCTCCTGGTGAAGTCGGCTTGATACTGTGTGGCCAATTTATTATAGTGCGAGCGGACATGATATGATGTAGAGTATCATGTCCGCTGCACATCGATAAATGCTGACAGCATACGCTGTCAGCATTTATCATTGCACCAACAGTTCTTGTGAACTGCTGGTGCAATTCCGCCTCCTGCAGATTCACAGCCAATCGGCCGCTAGCAGGGGCTAGCAGGGGGTGTCAATCAACCCGATCGTATTCGATCGGGTTGATTTCTGTCCGCCGCCTCAGAGCAGGCGGACAGGTTATGGAGCAGAAGTCTTTATTACAGAGCTTGATAAATTGACCCCTGTGATGCTTGGTTAGGTTATACGTCTTTCTGAATTTGGAAATTATTCAAAGACAGATTCTGAATAACAATGAAGGATATTAAGAACTATATTTGGTATTTATATTTACTACTACTTATTTAGTTACTTACTAGTAGAGTAATTAGGCATGTGCAGGTGCAAAAAGTTTTGTTTAATTTTTTTTGTTTTGTTAAAAATATAATTTTGGTTTTAGCTCATTTTTGTTCATGGGTCACATTTGTTTCAAATGATTTCCGTTAGAAATGTTCTTTTGAACTTAAATTTTTGTTTTAAACTACAGGGCAGATTTGATCCATTTTGAAGCTGTAATTAGCTCTTTTAGCTTTAGTTTTGTAATTCTATGTAATTTTTAATATTCTTTAATTTATACATCTAATTTTTGTGTACTGCACTTTTGGTACAACTAGAAAAATTACTTTTAAGATACCTAAGCAGGAAGCCAGGACAGAGGACAAGTACAGAGGACAAGCTTCAATGTCGCACAATTCTTCTTTTCCACCCGAACCTTTGATGAAAAAGAAAATATGGATATTACCGTATATTGTTCGTACAGTACACAGGCCTTTGATGATGTCTTGTTGAAAAGTTGAGGTGGCGATGGCTGCCCGGTATGGCTAAAATATTACATTTATTTTTGTGAAGGGTTTGAGTTATACTTACTTATAATTTCCATAAAATTTTCTCTCCTGAATTTTTCCATAAAAAAAAATGATCCCGTCTGGCATCATCTGTGGACAAAAAAATTGGATCCACTCCAGACACACCCTGACATAGCTCCCCTTCACTGCAAGATATTGTTTTAGAATTGTCCCTGCATGACACATGCTTTAAATATATTCAGTCAGCCTCTGATAATTATTTATTTAAGGGATTCTAAACCCATTTTTTTTCTTTCAAGATTTAAGCAACTTTCTAATTTATTCATATTATTAATTTTTCTTTGTTCTCTTGGTATCTTTATTTGAAATGCAAGAATGTAAACTTAGGAGTCGGCCCATTTTTGGTTTAGCACCTGGGTAGTGCTTGCTGATTGGTGGCTAAATGTAGCCACCAATCAGCAAACGCTACCCAGGTTTCTGAACCAAAAATGGGCCGACTTCTATGCCTAGATTCTTGCTTTTTCAAATAAAGATTGCAAGAGAATGAAGAAAAATTAATAATAGGAGTAAATAAGAAAGTTGCTTATCTGAATCATGAAAGAAAAAATTTGGGTTTAATATCCCTTTAATATAAGTTAGCAGGATCTGATTTAATTGTCATCTGGTTCCAGTGTTTTTCTTAATAAAATAAATTAGTACAGGTTATTAAAAAATATAAAAAGTACAACAAAGAACAAATACAACACACACACAGTTACATAAATACACAGTTTTCCATACCATATATATGTGTCGGTGGAACTAGCACAATGTGGTGTTACTCATGTAGTGTCAGTACATGACATGTTATTGTGTCAACCATTTTAATGTGTCTACACAATCCCATACCACACATACTTGTCATTGGTTGAATTAGCGCAATGTGGTTTTACTCTTGTAGTGTCAGTAACACCATGGTATTGCGTCAACCAATAACCACTGACCATTTGCCCAATCAACATTCTCTCCTCCACACACACCACACTTTTGCACACAGATAGTATTAGCAAGGGAATTAATAAGTTAATAATAAGTAAGTAATGTCCTAATGTGATTAGGTAGGACAAAATAGGTACTGGTGGTAGTAGTACTAGTGGGTTAGTTAATAATTAGTATGAGTTTGGAAGAGTAGAATGATGATGAGATGGAGTTGCAGGAATTAGTAATGGTTTGTTATTGGTTACGGGTTAACGTTAAGGTGGTTGAATGAATGATTAAGAAAGTAGAAAGAAATTAAATCACTGTAAGGATAGGAATAGGAAGGTTAGGTTTATTTTGAAAATTAAGATGATAAAGAATTAGTAGAAAAACTTACCTGGGCTTAAGCTACATCACAATACATTAGCTTCCTTCTGGTGAAGTTAGCTTGATGTTGTCAGTTACCTTCCTCCTGGTGAAGTTGGCTTGATGTTGTGATTCTTGGTTATGTTACACGTCTTTCTGATTTTGGAAATGATACAAAAACAGATTGGGAATAACAGGGAAGTATATTTGGTAGAGAGATGTGAAATGTACATGGTGAACATGTTTGAACCATCTATACAAATGCCTCAACATTCAGTGAATGTTGATTTGTCTTTTCCACAAGATCATCATACTATGAAGAAACCGAAAAAGTTGGCCTTGGTAAATCACTGGTGACACCATCTGTGGATACATAAAAATAGATAGATAAATTAATTTGATGATATTAGAATAGATTGCAAGATCAGAAGGGGGGGGTAGTGTTTCTATGGTTTAGCAGTTAGTGCATTACATTTATTTACATTTACTACTATTAATATTTAGTACTAGTTACTTGCTATTGGTTGGTTATCGTTATTTTTAGGTTGTTTAGGGTTTAGTTAGTTACTTATGTAAGTTACTAGTAGAGTCAGTAACTGTTGATTGGGTAAGTTTAAAAATTGTTGGCAGTTGGTTAGGTTATGGTTATGCTTTTGTTAATTCTCACACTCGGTTAGGGAAGGTGAAGGGTTAGTACTAGAAGTAGAGAGGAGAGAGACTAGAGAATTACATGATTTAGAGTAATACTAAGGTTGCGTTAGAGAGGTTGGTGTGCATTAAAGGTTAATGATAGTTACTTAGTAGCACTAGCTAGTTAGTTAGAAAGGTAGCTTATTTGGTTTTCAGAAGGATGAAGAAGAAAGATGATGAAGAGTAAGGGAGGCCAAAAAGTGAGCGGTACACCCTACCCTGTCAAGATTCCTAACGCATTTAAAAGTCAGTAGTTAAGAGTTTTATGGTACAACGCTGTAGCATAAAACTCATAACTAAAATGCTAAAAAGTACACTAACACCCATAAACTACCTATTAACCCCTAAACCGAGGCCCTCCCGCATCCCAAACACTAAAATTATTTTTTTAACCCCTAATCTGCCGCTCCGGACACCGCCGCCACCTACATTATATTTATGAACCCCTAATCTGCTGCTCCCAACATCGCTGACATCTAAATTATATTTATTAACCCCTAATCTGTCGCCCCCAATGTCGCCGCAACCTACCTACACTTATTAACCCCTAATCTGCCGCCCCAACGTCGCCGCCACTATAATAAACATATTAACCCCTAAACCGCCGCACTCCCGCCTCGCAAACATTAGTTAAATATTATTAAACCCTAATCTGCTGTCCCTAACATCGCCACCACCTACCTACACTTATTAACCCCTAATCTGCCTCCCCCAACGTCGCCGCCACTATACTAAATTTATTAACCCCTAAACCTAAGTCTAACCCTAACCTTAACACCCCCTAACTTAAATATAATTTATATAAATCTAAATAAAATTACTATCATTAGGACGGAGCCAACCACCAAAGCAACAAGACGGGCTTTTACAAAGATCCTGATGGCAGACCTCTAAAATATATATTTCTGATGTTCTAAAAACCTAAATAACTGACATCTTGTTCTTGGTATAACACTAGGACATGGTTTTTTTTTTCCTGGAGTTCAGAGGAAAACGCATTGGATATATGGCAGACACAGAGATCCCTCAACCAGCTGAAACCACTGCAGGGACTGTGACACTAGAACCGACAGATACCCATTCGACGGACTAGCTCACTCCCCGGCTTCCCACCCAGCTGGGCAACAGTACTTCTCCGTTATCCCCAAAATGGAGGAGTGTTCAATAAGCCTTATCTCTCTGCTGGAAGGTCTAAGTAGTAAAGCCGACAGACACTTTCAAGGATTACGGACTACCATTTCAAATCTACATACCCAAGATGGTGGCTTTCCCTTATCCTCCCATGACGCTTATGTGAAAAACAAGATAGAAGACTCCTCGTCTGATCTACATTTTCAACAACAGTCTCAACGAGCATCTTACAAGAGTCAGTAAGCTGCGACTCGATGCAGTTACATCCTGAGGACCTGTCCCATATTGAGGCAGAAATATCGGAGCCAAAAGGATCCACTATGACCGGTACCGGACACCACCTCCGGATCTTTTCCTCTCCCTACCTACGCTCCCAAATAGCCCTAACATCTAACACTTACATGATACTGGGAGATGTAGACGATTGCTGTGGGCAACTTGTAGAAGAAGAGTTTGTCTATTTAAAGGAAAGTGAACTTAGCGATATAGCTGAAGATGAACAGCTGCTAGTGTGGGTAGATGCGGTTTGCCATCCGACGTTACATTAGGTTCCCTATGGGGACTTAGTGACAACTGGGAATCCTCTAATATCAAAGGTACACCATCCAGCATATCTAACAGTGACTCAGAATTCAGATGCCTATCCACTCTTGATGGTGCCGATGCACACCAGAGAGCCTTTCCTGCAGCACCCACATCTTCACAGCTTTGATCGCTGTCATTGTAGTGTTGACAGGCGGTTTGCAGATACTCATACAGGGATCGGGTAGTGAGTGACAATGCAGCAGACTCCTACAGCGTACTTTGTGTCTTCACATTTTATGTGTGAACTGATATCATTTGTCCTATGTTTTGAGAGATATGTTACCCAGCATGACGATCTGGTGATTTGAAGAACGGGGTACTGAAAATAATTAAACTACCTGATAGCCATATCTAAGTCCTTGAAGACATGTAGAATCAAAGCATAGTGCCAGTATTCTATTGCTAGACAACAACAAATGCCCTGTCATATTATAATGCTTATATATAGTCAAGTATTCAGGAGTATATGATTTGTGGCTGCAAGGAACTCACTTTTCACTGTTACCTTTTTTATTGTTGTAGTGTTAGGAATGACCATTCTACATAGAACAGGTTCTAATATTTTCAAATATTACATTAGATTATAGATTAGCTGAGGTAAGTGTATATTTATTGTATAGCCAGAGGTAAATGACAGGAACAGTTATTATGCATGTTACAAATTATGTATGCCTGTTATATATGTTCCACATATTAGTTATAATGGCAGAATAGATGCTCTGTATATTTGTGTGTTCCTATATGTTTACTAATTACTATGCACTCTTATATATATCCCGTATGAGTCTCCCCTTTTAAAACAGGTCAAGGGTTACATATTAGACTCAGATATACGCCTTTTATGCTTTAACTAGTAGGTATGTAGTTTATTAAAAGCATGTAGAACCTAAGCAAAGAGTCAGTGTAATATGGCTAGACAACAACAAGTACCCTGTCTTATTATAATGCTAACATTAAATTAAGTATTCAGGACGATTTGTGACAACAAGGAACTCACTTTTCACTCTTACCTTTTTATTGTTGTACTGTTAGGAATGACCATTCCATTTAGACAGGTTCTAATATTCTCAAATATTACATTAGCTTATAGATTTGCTGAGGTAAGTGTATATCTATTGTACAGTCAGAGGTAAAGGATAGGAACAGTCATTATGCATTTTACAAGTCACATGCCTGCTATATATGTTTTAGATATACAAGTCTATTAGCTGAAATGGTTTATGTTATATTGACTATATTTACTCTGTATATAGGGATCTCATAGATATATAAGAATCCCTCATCTTACAATCTATCTTATTTAGGGTTATATATCTTATGTTCTAGTCATAGACTTATCTGGGGCCGCTATTGGGAGATCCTTAGCTCCTTTTCACCATTAGTTATTTTGGATATCCAGGTGTGCTCCCCTATACTCCCCCAGCATCTCCCAAGTCTCAAGGTAACAAGGGACTATTATATATTTTATGCTTATTTCCTCTTTTTAATAAAAAGTACAGAAATATACGCTATCCTGGATATCCCTACTACCCCAGTTTAATGTTGAGTTCACGCACTATGCAAGAGTCCTCTCTACTTACCAAAAAAGCTTTTATAATGTTATCAAAGGGTTAGTATATCTCAACTATTACTTTTTAATAATCTATATGTGTATATAGACAGCCATCATGAAAGTGATTTCTGTTTCTCTAGCCATGAGATGTTTGTATTGCTACTCAGATGTATATATACTGAATGTCTACCCTTCCCAACTACCTAAGCATCACATACTATTTACTATACATCTTGATTGGCCTTGGCTGCAGCTATTGTAACTAATCCTAGTACAGTCCCTTAGTTTTATATTTCATAGGTTATCATTCCTACTATAGATTTATTGCTGTTAACTATAGGACCCTTCCAGTTATCAACCTATACCTATAGCTTTAACCTCCTGATGACATATCCTTTCTTATGTCCATATACATTTCAAGCTACCAAATGTCATATGAATCACATACCAATGTTGTCTTATGCTTTGGTATTTATTACTTCATCTCCAAATGCTTCCCCTGACATGCGTTACATAAGCTATTATTTTGTGACATTTATCATGCTCCTTTTGCTCACACGTTTATAATTTTTATAGATCATGACATCTGTAATTATTGTTCATTGCCTATAGGTTTATTCCTACACATAACTTGGATATTGCAAGCAGCGTTTTATATACCTAGACTTTACACTAGGTCTATTCAAATATGCACTCCTAGGAGAAAATCCCAGCTTTTGCTATTTCGCATATATGATATGAGATATTTATAAATCTATGTTAAGAACCACCTTGCTACTAACATGGGCATTTCTCTCAGACTATCTCTTTTGTGCTATATACCTCTGTGTCATATACAAGTATGCTATCAGTTTCTAGCTAATACTATGTCAAAATTAGATATCCATAAAAGCATTCAAATCTATTATATTTTACGCATGCGATAACTCAGATATAGGCTTAATGTCACATTCTACCATACCTATAGTAATAGCTTATAAAGGGATGCAGTTGTATTGTACAGTTAACCGGTTATTGTTGTTATATATTATAGTACCTTAGTGCCGCTTTTAATGTGTGCTTGCGGCTATTATTTCAAGAAAAGTCTTAAGTGTAGCACTTCAAATCCACTCTACTACTGTAATTTATATTACTCATACATGACGCCATAGATATCCTCTCCTCTGTGCATGTCACCAACTCATTTCTCCATTTTCTCAGATATATCACTGTTTTGATATAATTGGCTCCGCCCCCTCCCCCTTTTTCACTTCCCTATATTTTAAAGCGGCTCTCTGCCCGCTGACTATCCCCCCCTCCCCTATATATATTTATAATAGAGGCCAGAAGGGGCCTCCCTAGAGACTACTATGCTTGCATCATTTTTATGTCCATATGACCCATACGTGGTCTGCTCAGTAGTCCCCCAATAAGCTCTTATTATCATAAAAAGGAGAAGCTCATGTCACTTCTTATTTTAATTACTAATGTCAATATATCCTATACTTGTATTTTGTATGTTTTTGAGTTTACAATTGCATTGCCTGTGATTATTTCCTACTGCTGTATTGTTTGAGAATCCTCAATAAAAAACTAATTAAAAAAAAATAAAAATACTATCATTAACTAAATTATTCCTATTTAAAACTAAATACTTACCTATAAAATAAACCCTAAGCTAGCTACAATATAACTAATAGTTACATTGTAGCTAGCTTAGGGTTTATTTTAATTTTACAGGCAAGTTTGTATTTATTTTAACTAGGTAGAATAGATACTAAATAGTTATTAACTATATACTAACTACCCAGCTAAAATAAATACAAATTTACCTGTAAAATAAAACTTAACCTAAGTTACAATAACACCTAACACTACACTACAATTAAATAAATTTACTAAATTAAATACAATTACCTGAATTAAATTAAATTAGCTAAAGTACAACCACCCCACTAAATTACAGAAAATAATAAACAAATTACAGATATTTAAACTAATCTAAAAGCCCTATCAAAATAAAAAAATGCCCCCCAAAATAAAAAAAAACCCTAGCTTAAACTAAACTACCAATAGCCCTTAAAAGGGCCTTTTGCGGGGCATTGCCTCAAAGTAATCAGCTCTTTTACTTGTAAAAAAAATACAAACAAACCCCCCAACAGTAAAACCCACCACCCACACAACCACCCCCCCAAATAAAATACTATCTAAAAAAACCTAAGCTCCCCATTGCCCTGAAAAGGGCATTTGGATAGCCATTGCCCTTAAAAGACCAGACATCCATCCTCAAGGAAGTGGCAGAAGTCTTCATCCAACTGGGCCAAAGTCCTCAACGAAGTCGGGAGAAGTCTTCATCCAAGCCGGCGAAGTGGTCCTCTAGACGGGCATAAGTCTTCATCCAGACGGCATCTTCTATCTTCATCCATCCAACACGGAGCAGGTCCATCTTCAAGACATCCGACGTGGAGCATCCTCTTCATCCGACGACTACCCGACGAATAAAGGTTCCTTTAAGTGACATCATCCAAGATGGCGTCCCTTGGATTCCGATTAGTTCAGCCAATCGGAATTAAGGTAGAAAAAATCCTATTGGCTGATGCAATCAGCCAATAGGATTGAGCTCGCATTCTATTGGCTGTTCCAATCAGCCAATAGAATGCAAGCTCAACCCTATTGGCTGATTGGATCAGCCAATAGGATTGAACTTCAATCCTATTGGCTGATTGCATCAGCCAATAGGATTTTTTCTACCTTAATTCCGAGTGGCTGATAGAATTCTATCAGCCAATCGGAATCTAAGGGACGCCATCTTGGATGACATCACTTAAAGGAACCTTCATTCATCGGGTAGTCGTCGGATGAAGAGGATGCTCCGCGTCGGATGTCTTGAAGATGGACCCGCTACCACGTTGGATGGATGAAGATAGAAGATGCCGTCTGGATGAAGGCTTCTGCCCGTCTGGAGGACCACTTCACCCGGCTTGGATGAAGACTTCTCCCGGCTTTGTTGAGGACTTCAGCCCGGTTGGATGAAGACTTCTGCCGCTTCCTTGAGGATGGATGTCCGGTCTTCAGAACTGTAAGTTGATCTTCAGGGGGTTAGTGTTAGGTTTTTTTTAAAGGGTGTATTGGGTGGGTTTTATTTTTAGGTTAGGGTTTGGGCCTGCAAAAGAGCTAACTGCCCTTTTAAGGGCAATGCCCGTCCAAATGCCCTTTTCAGGGCAATGGGGAGCTTAGGTTTTTTTAGATAGTATTTTATTTGGGGGGTTGGTTGTGTGGATGGTGGGTTTTACTTTTGGGGGGGTTGTTTGCATTTTTTTACAGGTAAAAGAGCTGATTACTTTGGGGCAATGCCCCAAAAAAAGGCCCTTTTAAGGGCTATTGGTAGTTTAGTTTAGGCTAGGTTTTTTTTATTTATTATTTTGGTAGGACTATTAGATTAGGTGTAATTAGTTTAAATATCTGTCATTTGTTTATTATTTTCTGTAATTTAGTGGGGGGGGGTTGTACTTTAGCTAATTTAATTTAATTCAGGTAATTGTATTTAATGTAGTACATTTATTTAATTATAGTGTAGTGTTAGGTGTTATTGTAATTTAGGTTAGGTTTTATTTTACAGGTACTTTTGTATTTATTTTAGCTAGGTAGTTATTAAATAGTTAATAACAATTTAATAACTATTGTACCTAGTTAAAATAAATACAAACTTGCCCGTAAAATAAAAATAAACCCTAAGCTAGCTACAATGTAACTATTAGTTATATTGTAGCTAGCTTAGGGTTTATTTTATAGGTAATTATTTCATATTAAATAAGAATAATTTAGTTATTATAGTAATTTTTATTTAGATGTATTTAAATTATATTTAAGTTAGGGGGTGTTAGGGTTAGGGTTAGACTTAGATTTAGGGGTTAATACATTTAGTATAGTGGCGGCAATGTTGGGGGCGGCAGATTAGGGGTTAATAAGTATAGGTAGGTTGCGGCGACATTGGGGACAGCAGATTAGGGGTTAATAAATATAATGTAGGTGTCGGCGATGTGGGAGGCAGCAGATAAGGGGTTCATAAGTATAATGTAGGTGGCGACGGTTTCTGGAGCGGCAGATTAGGGGTTAGTAAATATAATGCATGTGTCAATGATGTCGGGGGCGGCATATTAGGGGTTAATAAGTGTAAGATTAGGGGTGTTTAGTCTCAGGGTTCATGTTAGGGTGTTAGGTGTAGTCATAAAAAAAATTTCCCCATAGGAATCAATGGAGCTGCATTAAGGAGTTTTACGCTGACTTTTTCTCAGCCGGCTCTCCCCATTGATTCCTATGGGGAAATTGTGCATGAGCACGTTACACCAGCTCATCGCTGACTTAAGCAGCGCTGGTATTGGAGTGCGGTAATGAGCAAAACTTTGCTCAACGCTCACTTCTTGCCTTTTAACGCCGGGTTTGTAAAAACCTGTAATACCAGCGCTGTAGGTAAGTGAGCGGTGAGAGAAAACTGCTCATTAGCACCGCATAGCTTCTAACGCAAAACTCGTATTCTAGTCGTATGTTTGGTAAACAACAGATATCAGACAGTCACAACAATAGTGTAGCATCTTTAACAAACTAATTGTTTTGAAGGCAGGCAGCTAGTGGACAAAGGAGCAGAACAGTACTATCGTCAAAGTCTCAGTAATTGGTGCTGAGACCTTGGTTCCTTCACCCTAGCGGTGGGAAAAGGATTAATTTAAATGTGTTTATTACACATTTATTACACAACAAGAGTGTAGTATCTTTAACAAAATCATGATGTGGAAGGCAAGCAGCTTGTGAACACAGTAGCAGAACAGTACTATCATCAAAGTTTGAATAATTGGTGCTGAGACCTTTGGTTTCTTCACCCTAGCGGTGGGCTATGGATTGAATTGAATATATGTTTGTTAAACAGACACAGACTATCACAACAAGAGTGTAGTATCTTCAACAAACTCATGGTGTGGAAGGAGGCAGCTTGTTGACACAGGAGAAGAACAGCACTATATCAAAGTAATTGGTGCTGAGACCTTGGTTCCTTCACCCTAGTGGTGGGCAAAGGATTGAATTGTATATATGTTTGTTACAACAGTAGTCCAGAGAGGGAACATAAAGCACTCCAAGCTCAAAAAGTGTATGTTTAAAAGTCAGCACAATTGTGCAAAATACAAGTATGAGAACAGGTGCAAAAAACAGCAAATGTTTCATGCTCCACGTACTTGATCACTGCTAATTGATGCACCTGTTCTGTTCTCCTTTTATTCTCACAGATCTTAAAGTGACATTACACATAGAAAAAAACTTGTAAGTTGCTGTTTTTAGCAAGGGGGCCTATGACAAGAAACCTTATTTCTATATTAATTATACCATATACAATAAAGATACATGAAAATTTGTGTAAATAAATGTGATTATATCCAACAAGAAAAATTAACACATATGAGCCCATGATAAGAGGACATTAAGGAAAAAACATATATATTTTTATATACAATGCAGTATATACCCCATATCATGCATATAAGGTAGAAGAATAGCTTAAATATGGACTAATATTATTAAATGTTGTTTAAGTCTCATCTACACTAAGTTGTTAATTAATTTAAAGGGGAAAGAAACATAATTTATGCTTACCTGATAAATTTATTTCTCTTGTAGTGTATCCAGTCCACGGATCATCCATTACTTATGGGATATTAACTCCTCCCCAACAGGAAGTGCAAGAGGATTCACCCAGCAGAGCTGCTATATAGCTCCTCCCCTAACTGCCATTACCAGTCATTCGACCGAAAACATGCAGAGAAAGGAAAACCATAGGGTGCAGTGGTGACTGTAGTTTAATGGAAAAATTACCTGCCTTAAAGTGACAGGGCGGGCCGTGGACTGGATACACTACAAGAGAAATAAATTTATCAGGTAAGCATAAATTATGTTTTCTCTTGTTAAGTGTATCCAGTCCACGGATCATCCATTACTTATGGGATACCAATACCAAAGCTAAAGTACACGGATGACGGGAGGGACAGGCAGGCTCTTTATACGGAAGGAACCACTGCCTGAAGAACCTTTCTCCCAAAAACAGCCTCCGAAGAAGCAAAAGTGTCAAATTTGTAAAATTTGGAAAAAGTATGAAGAGAAGACCAAGTTGCAGCCTTGCAAATCTGTTCAACAGAAGCCTCATTCTTAAAGGCCCAAGTGGAAGCCACAGCTCTAGTAGAATGTGCTGTAATTCTTTCAGGAGGCTGCTGTCCAGCAGTCTCATAGGCTAACCGTATTATGCTACGAAGCCAAAAGGAGAGAGAGGTAGCCGAAGCTTTTTGACCTCTCCTCTGACCAGAATAAACGACAAACAGGGAAGACGTTTGTCGAAAATCCTTAGTTGCCTGTAGATAAAATTTCAGGGCACGGACTACATCTAGATTGTGTAGCAGACGTTCCTTTTTCGAAGAAGGATTAGGACACAAAGATGTAACCACAATCTCTTGATTGATATTCCTGTTAGTGACCACCTTAGGTAGGAACCCAGGTTTAGTACGCAGAACTACCTTGTCTGAATGAAAAATCAGATAAGGAGAATCACAATGTAAGGCAGATAACTCAGAGACTCTTCGAGCTGAGGAAATCGCCATTAAAAACAGAACTTTCCAAGATAACAACTTGATATCAATGGAATGAAGGGGTTCAAACGGAACCCCCTGTAAAACATTAAGAACTAAGTTCAAACTCCATGGTGGAGCAACAGTTTTAAACACAGGCTTGATCCTAGCTAAAGCCTGACAAAAAGCTTGAACGTCCGGAACTTCTGACAGACGTTTGTGTAAAAGAATGGACAGAGCTGAAATCTGTCCCTTTAAGGAACTAGCGGATAAACCCTTTTCTAAACCTTCTTGTAGAAAAGACAATATCCTCGGAATCCTAACCTTACTCCATGAGTAACTCTTGGATTCGCACCAATATAAGTATTTGCGCCATATCTTATGGTAAATCTTTCTGGTAACAGGCTTCCTAGCCTGTATTAAGGTATCAATAACTGACTCAGAAAAAACACGTTTTGATAAAATCAAGCATTCAATTTCCAAGCAGTCAGCTTCAGAGAAATTAGATTTTGATGTTTGAAGGGACCCTGGATCAGAAGGTCCTGTTTCAGAGGTAGCGACCAAGGTGGACAGGATGACATGTCCACTAGATCTGCATACCAAGTCCTGCGTGGCCATGCAGGCGCTATTAGAATCACTGATGCTCTCTCCTGTTTGATTCTGGCAATCAATCGAGGAAGCATCGGGAAGGGTGGAAACACATAAGCCATCCCGAAGGTCCAAGGTGCTGTCAAAGCATCTATCAGAACCGCTCCCGGATCCCTGGATCTGGACCCGTAACGAGGAAGCTTGGCGTTCTGTCGAGACGCCATGAGATCTATCTCTGGTTTGCCCCAACGTCGAAGTATTTGGGCAAAGACCTCTGGATGAAGTTCCCACTCCCCCGGATGAAAAGTCTGATGACTTAATAAATCCGCCTCCCAGTTCTCCACTCCCGGGATGTGGATTGCTGACAGATGGCAAGAGTGAGACTCTGCCCAGTGAATTATCTTTGATACTTCCATCATTGCTAGGGAGCTTCTTGTCCCTCCCTGATGGTTGATGTAAGCTACAGTCGTGATGTTGTCCGACTGAAACCTGATGAACCCCCGAGTTGTTAACTGGGGCCAAGCCAGAAGGGCATTGAGAACTGCTCTCAATTCCAGAATGTTTATTGGTAGGAGACTCTCCTCCTGATTCCATTGTCCCTGAGCCTTCAGAGAATTCCAGACAGCGCCCCAACCTAGTAGGCTGGCGTCTGTTGTTACAATTGTCCAGTCCGGCCTGCTGAATGGCATCCCCCTGGACAGATGTGGCCGAGAAAGCCACCATAGAAGAGAATTTCTGGTCTCTTGATCCAGATTCAGAGTAGGGGACAAGTCTGAGTAATCCCCATTCCACTGACTTAGCATGCACAATTGCAGCGGTCTGAGATGTAGGCGTGCAAAGGGTACTATGTCCATTGCTGCTACCATTAAGCCGATCACCTCCATGCATTGAGCTACTGACGGGTGTTGAATGGAATGAAGGACACGGCATGCATTTTGAAGCTTTGTTAACCTGTCTTCATTTCTACAGAATCTATAAGAGTCCCCAAGAAGGGAACTCTTGTGAGTGGAAAGAGAGAACTCTTCTTTTCGTTCACCTTCCATCCATGCGACCTTAGAAATGCCAGTACTAACTCTGTATGAGACTTGGCAGTTTGAAAGCTTGAAGCTTGTATCAGAATGTCGTCTAGGTACGGAGCTACCGCAATTCCTCGCGGTCTTAGTACCGCCAGAAGAGCACCCAGAACCTTTGTGAAGATTCTCGGAGCCGTAGCCAATCCGAATGGAAGAGCTACAAACTGGTAATGCCTGTCTAGAAAGGCAAACCTTAGATACCGGTAATGATCTTTGTGAATCGGTATGTGAAGGTAAGCATCCTTTAAATCCACTGTGGTCATGTACTGACCCTTTTGGATCATGGGTAAAATTGTCCGAATAGTTTCCATTTTGAACGATGGAACTCTTAGGAATTTGTTTAGGATCTTTACATCCAAGATTGGCCTGAAAGTTCCCTCTTTTTTGGGAACCACAAACAGATTTGAGTAAAACCCTTGTCCTTGTTCCGACCGCGGAACCGGATGGATCACTCCCATTAATAAAAGATCTTGTACGCAGCGTAGAAACGCCTCTTTCTTTATTTGGTTTGTTGACAACCTTGACAGATGAAATCTCCCTCTTGGGGGAGAGAATTTGAAGTCTAGAAGGTATCCCTGAGATATGATCTCTAACGCCCAGGGATCCTGGACATATCTTGCCCAAGCCTGGGCGAAGAGAGAAAGTCTGCCCCCCACTAGATCCGTTCCCGGATTGGGGGCCCTCGATTCATGCTGTCTTAGGGGCAGCAGCAGGTTTCCTGGCCTGCTTGCCCTTGTTCCAGGACTGGTTAGGTCTCCAGCCTTGTCTGTAGCGAGCAACAGCTCCTTCCTGTTTTGGTGCAGAGGAAGTTGATGCTGCTCCTGCTTTGAAATTACGAAAGGAACGAAAATGAGACTGTCTAGCCTTAGGTTTGGCTCTGTCTTGAGGCAGGGCATGGCCTTTACCTCCTGTAATGTCAGCGATAATTTCTTTCAACCCGGGCCCGAATAAGGTCTGCCCTTTGAAAGGTATATTAAGCAATTTAGATTTAGAAGTAACGTCAGCTGACCAGGATTTTAGCCACAGTGCTCTGCGTGCCTGAATGGCGAATCCGGAATTCTTAGCCGTAAGTTTAGTTAAATGTACTACGGCATCTGAAATAAATGAGTTAGCTAACTTAAGGGCTTTAAGCTTGTGTGTAATCTCATCTAATGGAGCTGATTCAAGTGTCTCTTCCAGAGACTCAAACCAAAATGCTGCTGCAGCCGTGACAGGCGCAATGCATGCAAGAGGTTGCAATATAAAACCTTGTTGAACAAACATTTTCTTAAGGTAACCCTCTAACTTTTTATCCATTGGATCTGAAAAGGCACAGCTATCCTCCACCGGGATAGTGGTACGCTTAGCTAAAGTAGAAACTGCTCCCTCCACCTTAGGGACCGTTTGCCATAAGTCCCGTGTGGTGGCGTCTATTGGAAACATCTTTCTAAATATCGGAGGGGGTGAGAACGGCACACCGGGTCTATCCCACTCCTTAGTAACAATTTCAGTAAGTCTCTTAGGTATAGGAAAAACGTCAGTACTCGACGGTACCGCAAAATATTTATCCAACCTACACATTTTCTCTGGTATTGCAACTGTGTTACAATCATTCAGAGCCGCTAACACCTCCCCTAGTAATACACGGAGGTTTTCCAGCTTAAATTTAAAATTTGAAATATCTGAATCCAGTTTGTTTGGATCAGAACCGTCACCCGCAGAATGAAGCTCTCCGTCCTCATGTTCTGCAAATTGTGACGCAGTGTCTGACATGGCCCTAATATTATCAGCGCACTCTGTTCTCACCCCAGAGTGATCACGCTTACCTCTTAGTTCTGGTAATTTAGCCAAAACTTCAGTCATAACAGTAGCCATATCCTGTAATGTGATTTGTAATGGCCGCCCAGATGTACTCGGCGCTACAATATCACGCACCTCCCGAGCGGGAGATGCAGGTACTGACACGTGAGGCGAGTTAGTCGGCATAACTCTCCCCTCGTTGTTTGGTGAAATATGTTCAATTTGTACAGATTGACTTTTATTTAAAGTAGCATCAATACAGTTAGTACATAAATTTCTATTGGGCTCCACTTTGGCTTTAGCACATATAGCAGAGATATCTTCCTCTGAATCAGACATGTTTAACACACTAGCAAATAAACTAGCAACTTGGAAATACTTTTCAAGTAATTTACTATAATATGAAAACGTACTGTGCCTATAAGAAGCACAGAAAAAGTTATGACAGTTGAAAATTAATAAACTGAAAAGTTATAGCATCAAATCTTTGTAAAAAACACAATTTTAGCAAAGGATTGCTCCCATTAGCAAAGGATAACTAACCCTGATAGCAGAAAAAAAATACAGAAATAAACGTTTTTTTTATCACAGTCAACTACAATCTCACAGCTCTGCTGTGAGTGATTACCTCCCTCAAAACAAGTTTTGAAGACCCCTGAGTTCTGTAGAGATGAACCGGATCATGCAGGGAAGACAATAAACTTCTGACTGAATTTTTTGATGCGTAGCAAAAGCGCCAAAAAAGGCCCCTCCCCCTCACACATAACAGTGAGAGAGATCAGTAAACTGTCATAAATTAAATAAAACGACTGCCAAGTGGAAAAAAATAGTGCCCAAAACATTTTTTCACCCAGTACCTCTTTTACATGCCAGCAAAAAAACGTTTAACATTAATAAATTGAGTGTTATTAAAAAGCCTGTTGCTAGTCCCTGCAAATTAGGCTAAAGTTTTATGCATACAGTATAATTCTAGTGAAGTGCCATTCCCCAGAATACTGAAGTGTAAAATATACATACATGACAGCCTGATACCAGTTGCTGCTACTGCATTTAAGGCTGAGTTTACATTATATCGGTATGGCAGAATTTTCTCATCAATTCCATTGTCAGAAAATAATAAGCTGCTACATACCTCTTTGCAGATTAATCTGCCCGCTGTCCCCTGATCTGAAGTTTACCTCTCCTCAGATGGCCGAGAAACAGCAATATGATCTTAACTACTCCGGCTAAAATCATAGAAAAACTCAGGTAGATTCTTCTTCAAATTCTACCAGAGAAGGAATAACACACTCCGGTGCTATTATAAAATAACAAACTTTTGATTGAAGGTATGAAACTAAGTATAATCACCAAAGTCCTCTCACACATCCTATCTATTCGTTGGGTGCAAGAGAATGACTGGTAATGGCAGTTAGGGGAGGAGCTATATAGCAGCTCTGCTGGGTGAATCCTCTTGCACTTCCTGTTGGGGAGGAGTTAATATCACATAAGTAATGGATGATCCGTGGACTGGATACACTTAACAAGAGAAAAAAATGTTTAGAATGAGCCTATGACAAAGGACATACCTCTAAATTATGTAAACCCTTTATTGCAATCATATGCTGTATACGATATATTATGATATATTGTTTAAATCAGTTGTTTGTTTATTATTTCAGAGGGGAGATAAAGGATCAGGAATAAAAGTTACTTTTATCCAATCCATACTAGGCCTAAGGTTCTAGATATTTTTCAAAAATCAGTTGAGGATAAACTAAGAGAATTACATAACTCACAAAAACCCAATAGATTTCAGCCTAACTTTACCCAAAGAGAGAGAGAAACACTAAATGCTCTGGCTTCTGAAGATACTCTTGTCATCAGGCAGTCAGATAAAGGCGGCAACGTGGTAGTTCTCAATAAAGAGGACTATGTTGCCGAATCCTTGAGACAGCTGAATGATAGAGAGGTATATACAAAACTGGGTGACAATCCAAAAGTGAAGTACAGGAATGAACTGACAAATTTGGTATTGTATGCTAAGCACAATAATATTATAAATAAAACGATTCAGGAAAAGATCATTCCAGAGTTGCCAGTCATTCCTGTTTTTCACTATCTCCCTAAAACTCATAAAAATCTATTAAGTCCGCAGGGTAGACCCATCATAGCGGGCATAGATTCTTTGAATGAGCCCATGTCAGAGCTAATTGATTCATTTTTACAGCCCTTAGTTAGGGACTTACCGAGCTATATACAGGACACCATGGCCCTTTTGAATAAAATACAAAATGTAGAATGGAAACCCTCATACAGGTTTATTTCAGCAGATGTTTCTTCACTATATACTACTATACAGCACGAGAAGGGGATTAAAGCAATTGAATTCTTTTTGGAACAGAATACTAAATTTACATCTCCTACTAAGATCTTTATACTAAGAGCAATAGAATATCTGCTATGTCATAATTTTTTTCTGTTTCAGAACAGTGTCTATCTCCAGAGACGTGGGACGGCCATGGGGGCAAAATTCGCCCCCTCATATGCCAACCTGTTTATGGGTTGGTGGGAGCTGTCCCACTTCTTTGGAGATAGAAACCCTTTCAGAGCTAAGATAATTCAATTCTACAGGTATATTGACAACCTGCTTTTTGTGTTTGATGGGGACCAGGAGGAGGCAGAAGAGTTTTGTAGGTATCTCAATGTCAACAACTGTGATTTAAAATTTACTAGTGAGCAGAACAGTACACATATAAATTTTCTTGACATCACATTAACAAGTACAAACAAACACACCATTGAGACTATTATATATAGGAAGCCAACCGCTGGGAATACTATTCTCAAATTTAACTCATGTCATCCAAGACATGTTGTTAAGGGCATTCCTAAAGGAGAGAATATAAGAATAAAAAGGAATTGTACCAATGAGGATAAGTATCAGATTAAATCACAAGAAGCAACAAGGAGATTTATTGATAGGGGCTACAATGAGAAAATCTTAAAAGAGGCAAAAAGTAGTCTGGATTTAATACATAGACAAGACTTACTTAAATATAGGAACAAGCGAAGGAAAACATCTTATAATAAAAAAATAAAATTCATTACAACGTATAGTCTAGACTCTAGAGTATAATAAGGTGTGTAATATTGTTAGAGACTCCATACCCATCCTTTACTCTGATCCCATTCTGAAAGAGATCTTGAAGGAGGGCTGTGATTTTATCCCAAAACGTGGGAAGACATTGGGTAATTTTCTCTCTCCCTCAGATGTAAAATCTAAAAAAAACAGCATGCTGGTTAAAACAAAGAAAAGGCTTCTTTAAGTGTAGGCGCCCAATATGTACTACTTGTGATTATGATAAAGAAGGTGAGGAATTTAAATCTACTGTCACTAATAAAACATATAAAATACATCATTACATTAATTGTTCAACCACTCACGTGGTCTACCTACTTACATGCAAGATTTGTTGTCAACAATACACAGGGAAGACAAAAAGACCCCTAAAAGAGAGATTTCTGGAGCATCTTCGTTCAATAGAGGATGAGTATTCAGATACACCAGTATCAAGACATTTTAAAACATTACACAATGCAGACACAACAGCTCTCACCATACAGGGAATTGATTTTGTTCCCCACTGGAGAAGAGGGGGTGATAGAGAGATGTCACTTGACAAAAGGGAAGTCATGTGGATGTTCAATCTACAGACTACCCATCCTCATGGGCTGAACATGAGAAGAGATTTGGATTTATTTGCAAAGTAATACATATTCTTTAAGGAATTTTGTCATAAATGGTTTAAATAGAATTAAAAGTTTGCAAAAAAAATAAAATAATTTTTTTTAAGTGTGTCTCTTGTCATAGGCTCATTTTGAACACTTTATCTCCCCTTTGAAATAATAAACAAACAACTGATTTAAACAATATATCATAATATATTGTATACAGCATATGATTGCAATAAAGGGTTTACATAATTTAGAGGTATGTCCTTTGTCATAGGCTCATTCTAAACATTTTTCATTCCCCTTTAAATTAATTAACAACTTAGTGCAGATGAGACTTAAACAACATTTAATAATATTAGTCCATATTTAAGTTATTCTTCTACCTTATATGCATGATATGGGGTATATACTGCGTTGTATATAAAAATATATGTTTTTTCCTTAATGTCCTCTTATCATGGGCTCATATGTGTTAATTTTTCTTGTTGGATATAATCACATTTATTTACACAAATTTTCATGTATCGTTATTGTATATGGTATAATTAATATAGAAATAAGGTTTCTTGTCATATGCTCCCTTGCTAAAAACAGCAACTTACAAGTTTTTTTCTATGTGTAATGTCACTTAGATCTGTGAGAATAAAAGGAGAACAGAACAGGTGCATCAATTAGCAGTGATCAAGTGCGTGGAGCACGAAACTTTGCTGTTTTTTGCACCTGTTCTCATACTTGTATTTTGCACAATTGTGCTGACCACTTTTTAAACCTTTTTTGTATGTTTTTAACTTATTTTGGAATAAAGCTGAACTTTTAAACATACACTTTTTGGGCTTGGAGCGCTTTTTTATGTTCCCTCTCTGGACTATTGTACATTGTGGGTGCGTGTGCAGACGCACAGGGAACAATGGTTGCCGCCTGAAATCTACCACAGAGGATTGAAGACTAACTCTATACCCTCTCTCCTTATAGTGCCTATTACACACCACTCAAGAGCCTTTTCATTTACCCCAGGGGCGCTCCGTTGTGCAGGTTTCTTCTTCATCGTTGTTACAACAGTGTAGGCTACTCTAGTAGGTTCAACAAATTCATGGCTTTGAAGGAGGCAGTTTGTGGACACAGGAGCAGAACAGCACAATCAAAGTCTTAGTAATTGGTGCTGAAACCATGGATCCTTCACCTTAGTGGTGGACAAAGGATTACATTAAATATATGTTTGTTAAAAAGTAGTGATGTCGCGAACCTAAAAATTTGGGTTCGCGAACGGAGAACTCGAACTTCCACAAAAGTTTGTGAACCGACGAACCGGGCGAACTGCCATAGACTTCAATAGGCAGACGAATTTTAAAACCCACAGGGACTCTTTCTGGCCACAATAGTGATGGAAAAGTTGTTTCAAGGGCACTAACACCTGGACTGTGGTATGCCGGAGGGGATCCATGGCAAAACTCCCATGGAAAATTACATAGTTGATGCAGAGTCTGGTTTTAATCCATAAAGGGCATAAATCACCTAACATTCCTAAATTGTTTGGAATAACGTGCTTTAAAACATCAGCTATGATGTTGTATTGATCAGGTAGTGTAAGGGTTACGTGTAAGGGTTACGCCCGCTTCACAGTGCGCAGTGTAGGTGATATACCTGCCCTGACCATGCTTTGCAGACCAGGTATCAATGGTCAGATGGACCCTTGCCCCAACACTGTGTGCCAGACATGCCATTATAGCAGACTTATATGGCTTTGGCGTTGTTTTTTGGTAATTAGAAGGCTGCTAAAAGCCACTGCGCACCACACGTGTTTTATGCCCAGCAGTGAAGGGGTTAATTAGGGAGCATGTAGGCAGCTTGTAGAGTTAATTTTAGCTTAAGTGTAGTGTAGTAGACAACCTAAAGTATTGATCTAGGCCCATTTTGGTATATTTCATGCCACCATTTCACCGCCAAATGCGATCAAATAAAAAAAAAAATGTTCACTTTTTCACAAACTTTAGGTTTCTCACAGAAATTATTTACAAACAACTTATGCAATTATGGCATAAATGGTTGTAAATGCTTCTCTGGGATCCCCTTTGTTCAGAAATAGCAGACTTATATGGCTTTGGCGTTGCTTTTTGGTAATTAGAAGACTGCTAAATGCCACTGCGCACCACATGTGTTTTATGCCCAGCAGTGAAGGGGTTAATTAGGGAGCATGTATGGAGCTTGTAGAGTTAATTTTAGCTTAAGTGTAGTGTAGTAGACAACCCAAAGTATTGATCTAGGCCCATTTTGGTATATTTCATGCCACCATTTCACCGCCAAATGCGATCAAATTTTAAAAAAACTTAATTTTTTTCGCAATTTTAGGTTTCTCACTGAAATTATTTACAAACAGCTTGTGCAATTATGGCACAAATGGTTGTAAATGCTTCTCTGGGATCCCCTTTGTTCAGAAATAGCAGACATATATGACTTTGGCGTTGCTTTCTGGTAATTAGAAGGCTGCTAAATGCTGCTGCGCATCACACGTGTATTATGGGTAGCAGTGAAGGGGCTAAGTAGGTAGTTTGTAGGGAGCTTGCAGGGTTAATTTTAGCTTTAGTGTAGAGATCAGCCTCCCACCTGACACATCAGACCCCCTGATCCCTCCCAAACAGCTCCCTTTCCTCCCCCACCCCACAATTGTCTCCACCATCTTAAGTACTGGCAGAAAGTCTGCCAGTACTAAAATAAAAGGTTTTTATTTATTTTTTCATTTTTTTAGCATATTTACATATGCTGTGGTGTAGCATCCCCCCATAGCCCCCAACCTCCCTGATCCCCCCCAAAACAGCTCTCTAACCCTCCCCATCTGCCTTATAGGCGGCCATCTTGGGTACTGGCAGCTGTCTGCTATTATTTCACAGTCAAAAAAGTTTTTTTTTTTTTTTTTTTAAATGTACACTACTGTTACACCAGATATGAGTGGTGGCACTGGGCAAGTGGGCACAGTATACGCTGTGTGTCTGACACACACGCTGGCAGGCAGGCAACTGCAATTAGATTACACAGGAAAAAAAAAAAAGCAGACTGAAGTTCTAGCCCTAAAAAGGGCTTTTTGGGTGCTGTCCTTACAGCAGAGATCACATGAGTCCTTCAGGACTGTAGTGGACACTGAATACACTAGCCTAGCTATCGATTTCCCTATTAAATCAGCAGCAGCTACACTGTCCCTCCTCTCACTAAGAATGCAGCTTCCAAATTAATCTAAAATGGATGTTGTCCAGGAGGTGGGAGGGTCTGGGATGGAGGGTCTGCTGCTGATTGGCTGTAATGTGTATTCTGACTGTGAGGTACAGGGTCAAAGTTTACTCAATGATGACGAATAGGGGGCGGATCGAACATCGCATATGTTCGCCCGCCGAGGCGAACGCGAACAAGCTATGTTCACCGGGAACTATTCGCCGGCGAACAATTTGCGACATCACTATTAAAAAGACACAGACAGTCACAACAAGAGTGTAGGCTACACTAGTAGCTTCAACTAACTCATGGAGTGGAATGAGGCAGCTAGTGGACACAGGAGCAGAACAGAGCTATCAAAGTCTCAGTATTTGGCACTAATACATTGGATTATTCACCCTAGTGGTGGGCAAAGGATTGAGTTGAATATAAGGTTCTTAAACAGACACAGATAGTCACAACAAGAGTGTAGGTTACTCTAGTATCTTCAACAAACTCATGGTGAGGAAGGAGGCAGCTTGTGGACACAGGAGAAGAACAGCACTTTATCAAAATCTCAGTAATTGGCACTGGGACCTTGGGTCCCTCACTCTGGCAGTGGGCAAAGGATATTGTACCACATAACACACAACTCAAGTACACCCAAGCAAGCAATGTGAAAATGTTGTCACATTTAGGGCTAGATTACAAGTGAGGTGCAAATGGTTTTGCACAACCGATATCATCTTTTTACGAGCCTCTTTCATTGCGCTGATATTTCAAGTTGAGCAAAAAAAATTAAAAAATGCATTACAAAGTACAGTTACACTCATATTAACACTGCACAAAAAAGTTATATGCACACACACACACACACACACACACATATATATATATATATATATATATATATATATATATATAAGTGCATTAGAGCCCTTTGCCATTAAAGGGACACTAAACCCAAAGTTTTTCTATCATGATTCAGATAGAGCATGCAATTTTAAGCAACTTTCTAATTTACTCCTATTATCATTTTTTATTCATTCTCTTGCTATCTTTATTTAAAAAGCACAAATGTGATGCATAGGAGCCGGCCCATTTTTGGTTGAAAACCTGGGTTATGCTTGCTTATTGGTGGGTAAATGTAAGCCTCCAATAAGCAAGCACTATCTATGGTGCTGATTCTAAAATGGTCATTCCTGCTTTTAAAATAAAGATAGCAAAAGAACGAAGAGAAATTGATAACAGGATTATATTAGAAAGTTGCTTAAAATGTCATGCTCTATCTGAACCATGAAAGTAAAAATTTGGGTTCAGTGTCCCTTTAAGTAGATGAAAAGATGTAAAAACATATATGCAATATTCATATTTAATAAAGGTTTTAGATAGCAAAATAACAAGAGTATTGTATTGAGCAATAATACTTTTTTTATTGGACTAACTATACATTTATAAGTTGACAAGCTTTCGGAAGAGTTCCTTCCTTTATCATTCCTTCCTTTATCAAGTCTGAAGCAATACTGACCTATTCAATGGAATTTACAGATTATATCTTAAAACACAGAATAGCTAAGAAGACAGAAAGTGCAGGGAGAGGAGGAGGTGTGGTAAAAATCATGAGGGGGGCTTAGGCAACAGGCAGACAGTGTCCAGTGTAGGAGACCAGACAGGGGAAATATATAGCTTTACATAGAGCATATACTGACATAAAGTTTTATATATCAACATTGAATCAATATCTATAAAGATGTGAAATTGTATATACAGGGGGAATACAAAAGTTAAAAAAGACAAAAGTGTGGACATAGGCTTACCTGTGTACCTATGTATAAAGAATGTGGAATATACAATGTAATTGACTAAATGAAAGTACATTACAAAACATTTTGATAATGTGTTAAGAATCCAGAGTCCGCATTTAGTCCAGAATTAAACAAGTTGAAGTGCATTATCATTTTCATTTCAAAGGTTTTTCTTTCCATGGTGTTTTTGAAGTTGCCTCTGAGAATTTTGATTTTGAGGTTTTGGATGGAGTGGTCAGGTTGGGTGAAATGGTGACCAACAGGGGTGCAGTATTTTGTTTCACAGTGGTTTTTGATTGAGTGTCTGTGTAAGTTCATCCGGAGGTCAGTTTTTGGCTTGTTTCTCCAATATAGCATCCCACTTCACCACATCATGCAAACCTCTTCATGGCTGACTTAGAACAGAGATTCCTAGCCACTCACCCTCACAAACACTTCAAATATTTTCGCTACATAGATGATATTTTCATCATATGGACAGAAGGAGAAAAAAACCTTGAACATTTTCATAAATCATTTAATCTATTTCATGCATCATTCAAGCTTAAAATGAACTTTTCTAGAGACTGTGTCAGCTTCCTGGATACAACAATATCCATCACAAATGGCAAACTGCACTCATCTGTATACAGGAAGCCAACAGATAGATGCAGCTACCTCCACAGCTCCAGCTCCCACCCCAATCCCATTAAAAAATCCATAATCTACAGTCAGGCTACAAGATACCACAGAATTTGCTCAGATACCAAGGACCGTGACAAACACCTCATCACACTGTCCAAATTATTCAGAGAAAAAGGTTACAAAACAAGTATTCTAAATAAAAAAAATAACTCTGCCCTCAATACTCCACGTGAACACTTACTACAATACAGGGAGAAGAAAAACATATCACGTATCCCACTAGTAGTCAAATAAAACCCTGCTGTGGAAGGGATATGAAAAATCATAAAAGACTTACAGCCTCTACTCCTAGAGGATCCCACACTCAAAAAAATCTTTCCAAAACCCCCAATCCTGGCATACAGACAACCACCTAACCTAAAGCAGAAACTGGTACATAGGAAGCTACCCCTTGAGAAAAAGAACACTCAGAATGGAACCAAGTGCTGCTATAAAGCTCTCTGCAAACTGTGTCACCACGTTTGTGAAAGCAGCACAGCAAATCACAATAATAAATCCTATAATATTAAAGGGGCATATTCATGTATATCTGCAAATGTGGTATACATGATACATTGCACTGCATGTGAAGTGGGATGCTATATTGGAGAAACAAGCCAAAAACTGCACCTTCGGATAAACTTACACAGACACTCAATCAAAAACCACTGTGAAACAAAACACTGCACCCCTATTGGTCACCATTTCACCCAACCTGACCACTCCATCCAAAACCTAAAAATCAAAATTCTCAGAGGCAACTTCAAAAACACCATGGAAAGAAAAACCTTTGAAATTAAAATGATAATACACTTCAACTTGTTTAATTCTGGACTAAATGTGGACTCTGGATTCTTAACACATTATCAAAATTTTTTGTAATGTACTTTCATTTAGTCAATTACATTGTATATTCCACATTCTTTATACATAGGTACACAGGTAAGCCTATGTCCACACTTTTGTCTTTTTTTTTACTTTTGTATTCCCCCTGTATATACAATTTCACATCTTTATAGATATTGATTCAATGTTGATATATAACTTTATGTCAGTATATGCTCTATGTATAGCTATATATTTCCCCTGTCTGGTCTCCTACACTGGACACTGTCTGTCTGTTGCCTAAGCCCCCCTCATGATTTTTACGACACCTCCTCCTCTCCCTGCACTTTCTGTCTTTTTAGCGATTCTGTGTTTTAAGATATAATCTGTAAATTCCATTGAATAGGTCAGTATTGCTCCAGACTTGATAAAGGAAGGAACTCTTCCGAAATCTTGTCAACTTATAAATGTATAGTTAGTCCAATAAAAAAGTATCATTGCTCAATGCAATACTCTTGTTATTTTGATATCTAAATCTCTGGACTAACACGGCTACTCCAATTAACATAAAGATTTTAACTATACGTTTACTGTAAATATTTCACATTTGCTAAATGTTTGCGCGATGGATGTTTTTTTTCATAAATTTTTTTCTCTCGATTGACTTCTATGGGAAATGCGCTATCTCTGGTGTTTTTTCCACTTTTTTTTCTCCACTGATTTCTATGGGGGAATACTTGCATGTGAACATGGAAAATTAAGTTAGGTTTTTCGCGCTAATCGGCACAAAATACGTTTTTTTTTTTTTAAACTTCTAATATGAATCGAACCTGGCTAGAGCAAAAGCTTTACTCTAGCAGGAAAAAAATACTGTGCCACTTGTAATATAGCCCTTATTAATGTGTTAATGGATTGTATTGTTTAATTATTTATCTTGAAAAAGTTTACACTTTGCCTCGAAAGGTAATGCAGGGTATCCCATCTTTGGAACATTGACTTTAAAAAAAAAAAGTAATCTGCTCCATTAGGGTTGGGTCAAGCCATGACAGATGAGGCATCGAGAGTGTGTCCAGTAATGGAGAATATTCTCTCATTTTGGACACTGCTGGGTAGACATGAAAGCAGCTCCTGGGCAACTACAGAGAGGGCCTTCCATACAGTAAATTTCTGATCCCAGTATACTAATTACTAATGGTAATTGAAGCTCACCAAGGTAGGCTTTCACCATAACCGAACAAGAAAGCTGAGGGGCGCTTACGTTCCTGGAGACTGTCCGGTGTAAGGGGAAGCCGGTTGCTCTCTTGAGCTGGAAATGAAGCCACCAGAGTAGCGTGTTGCAGTTGAAGTGGAAATCTCCTTCCTGTGTCGCTGTGGTGGTGGACGCTGCCTGTAATAGAAGGGTGTGTATTCTCCAAACACATCCAGCAGGGAACAAGCTGTAAGTAGAAAGCAGAGAGGCGCAGCCCGATTCAAGTGTAGTAAATTTTAATGAGCGTAAGTGCACACATACAAATGGCTATTTCTACAAAATAGAAGGGATAAAACAGCATATAAAAAGGGTCTTTACATCCAGACTGTGCTTCACTTGTATAAAAGAAGGTGTCCTCTGTATAGACAAACGGCCCAACTTGTTAGCGGGAACCAGTGATATCAATAGGCTACCCGTTTGACCGGATAGACACAAATAAAATAACTGGAATGTATGACCAGCAGTAAAATAGTCTCTACGCATTTCGTCTGCGGACGCTCAGACTTCTTCAAGAGAAAAATTGAAAGTAGCAAAAGAAAGGCTCCTACCGGCTTTATAAAAGGAACCAATGATTGCAAGGTTAGAATATCAGCCAATCAGTGCCTAGGTGAACTTAATTATTAAATTGACTTTAAACAGGTGTTTGATTACATAGTTTCTTGGCACTGTGACATACCTGAAAAGCATATGTTAGTTTACTCAGCACAATAACCTCATAAACAAACCACAGTATGAACATAAGCAAACTGTAGTTAAATGTACAGAGCTTGAAAAAACATTAAGATTATAATAAAAACATTAAATATTACTTTAAAATGTTAAAAATTAAGCATGTTCACATTTTTATATACCATGGATTATAGTTTAGGTACCAAACACAACAAAATTTGAAAATAAACAAAAAAACAACAATACACTAAAAAATGTATTATTTTGAAAAATGCTGATGTATGCTAAATGTGTAAGATCCTATATATTTATTAACACTATAAGCTACATAAATGCTTGTAAATCAAGTTCTAAATTTAAACCTGACGGTTGCATGGTGTTCAGTTGGTAAATCCACCATGATTCTCTGCGTCTAAGTGTTAAAAGCCTATTTGAGAATTTATTGGGGGGTATCCAGTCTATGACTTGGATTTTAAGACTTGAGGGATTGGAATTATGATGTAGTTTAAAATGTTCTGGCATACTATGTGTGATGAGGCCATTTTTGATGTTATTAACATGTTCTCCCAATCTAGTACGTATACTACTTTTGGTTCTTCCTATATAGATTAGATTGCAGCTGCAATTTAACAAGCATATTACGTAGGTGGTGCTGCAATTACTCTTATATTTTTGTTTAAATGTTTTGTCTCCCCCTGAATTGGTGAAAGTGGCCTCCGTATTTACATATTGACACATGCCACATCTAGATACCCCACATTTATAAGTGCCAGGTTTTTGTTGTAACCAGTGTGTTTTATCTTTGGTATTACATTGTTTATTAGTGTCTCGCAGTCTAGTGGGTGCTAAAATGTTTTTAAAATCTATATTCTTTCTGAAAGTGACCAAAGGTTGGTCTGGTAAACTACCACCCAATACAGGATCTGCCTTTAAGACACCCCAATGTTTCTTTAAAATGTTTTGTATTTCCCTTGAGCCCTGGCTATAAGTCGTGATAAATCTGACATTGTTTTGTGTCTTATATTGTCTCTTCTGTTTTGGTTTTTCAGTAGGAAGTAAAAGGGATTTTCTATCCATTAGTGAAACCTTTTCTTTTGCCTGTTCTAATGTCTTGATTTGATAACCTTTCTCAATGAATCTAGAATCTAATAATGCAGTTTCTTGCTTATAATCGCTTAGTTTGGTATAGTTCCTTTTTACCCTCTGGTATTGCTCCAGGGGGATATTGGTCTTCCACCTGGGTAAATGACCACTACTTGCATTGAGGAACCCATTCTTATCAGTTGGCTTTCTAAAGTTTTTTACTGCTACTTTATTTTGTTCATCAACGTATAAGATTAAATCAAGGAACTCAATCTGTTTAGTGTCTATTTTAGATGTGAATTTCAAATTATAATTATTTTTATTCATATACTCAATGAATTCTTTGCTTGATGTTTCAGTTCCTCGCCAAATGATGATCCCGTCATCTATATATCGAAAATAACGAATTAAATGATTGTGATATGGGTTGTTAGACCAAATATGATTCTCCTCAAAATGATGCATGTAAAGATTTGCATACGATGGGGCAAATGTGGTCCCCATCGCAGTGCCCTGTATTTGTCTGTAAAACTGCTTCTCAAATGTAAAATAATTGTGTGAAAGTATGAAATTAATACCTGTTAAAATAAACTCAAGGTGTTGTTGTGGTAGAGAATCTTTGGTTAATATTTCCTTGATTGCCCTAATTCCTAGATCATGCGGAATACATTTATATAGCGACGATACGTCGCAAGAAACCCACAAAAACTCATTAGATCAATCTAAACCTTCAAAGGTGTTGATAGTGTGAATTGTGTCCCTAAGATACGCCTTGGTAGATTGTACTACGGGCTGCAGATAATAATCAATGTATACTGACAAATTATCAGTTAATGATCCGATCCCAGAAATTATGGGCCTACCGGGTGGGGATACTAAGGTCTTGTGCACCTTAGGTAGGTGGTAAAAAGTGGGTATGGTGGGGTGGTTTTCTGTTAAAAAATGAAATTCATCATTATTTAGAATGTTATTGTTTTTTGCTTCTTTCAAAATGATGTTAAGTTCCTTTTTAAACTTAAGAGTGGGATCAAAGTTGAGTTTCTTATATGTGCTTTGATCATTTAAGATATTAGAGGCCTCTATAAGGTAATCATCCCGATCTTGTATCACCACCCCACCACCCTTATCCGCTGCCCTGATAATAATATTGTGATTGTTTTGTAAGTCTTTTAACGTTTTTCTTTCGCTTGTTGTTAAATTGTCATTATATTTATGTATCCAATTATCGCCTTTCCTTTCCCAAAGTTTAGTGAGATCATCACATATGAGTTTATTAAAAGTATTTACAAATTGGCCCTGGGCTGTGTAAGGGTAAAAGCTGGATTTGCGTTTAAAGTCACTATGTTTGATAATATCCTCGGAGTCATGGATGCTAAGATTCAACAGATCTAACTGATTTTGAGATGATGTGTTGGTATTAACCTCACCCGTGTCTAACTCATTAAGTATTTCCAAAGCTGGCTGATCTGAATGGTCTAAAATGATAGACTGTGTTGGTGTGGTTCTAGGTGTATTCTTCAAAAAGTACCTTTTCAAGGTCAAGTTCCTAATGTATTTTTGCACATCAATGTATGTCTGAAATTTATTTGGAGCCTTTTTTGGGGCA
This sequence comes from Bombina bombina, assembly GCF_027579735.1. Taxonomy (NCBI): domain Eukaryota; kingdom Metazoa; phylum Chordata; class Amphibia; order Anura; family Bombinatoridae; genus Bombina; species Bombina bombina. The sequence goes on along the minus strand of NC_069499.1, from coordinate 1,080,107,104 downwards.
AATTTGAGGCCTTTAGCTAAAAGATTGATTTCTTTGTTACCCAATGTTGTAGTGGATAGATTGAATATATTAGCTTTGCTCTTTTCTACCTCATTCTTTTTGTGTTTGAGTAATTGGCTCTTTCTCCCCCCTCTACATCCCCGCTTGCTCTTCTTCTTTTGCCTGGCAAGATCCTTGAATTTTCTATTATGTTTTCTTGTGATTCTAATGGATTTCGAAATCTCCCTGTTGGGGAGGTAGCGAGATCTAAAAAATGCAGCTGGTGACTTCTGTTACCTTAATTTAATTTATTATGTGTTGAATGTGTGGTCTTAGGTTTGCCCCCCTGTATTTGCCAATTTTGCTGTGGAACTGTACTTAAATCTCCATTTTCTAGATTCTCCAGGGTATCATACCTATTGGTAGTTGGAATATTGAATCTAGGTTCTTTTAAACATGGTGGAGTAAAACAACTAGAATTATTCCTATTCCTCCAAGACTCCTGTTTTGAGATATGAGCACCCATATTAGTGGTATGACGTGCATTATGGTATCCTGTATTTGTGTTTCTTCTATAGTTACCATTTTTATTGTTATAATTATTATTATTTTGATAGTTGTCACTTCTGTGTCCTATCTTTTCACTTTTATTGGGCGCTGAAAAAGGCCTATTGGAAACATGTGTGTGTTGGGTTCTTCTATTTTCATTTGTTGGCTGAAAGTTAGTACTGAAACTCCCTCTATGCTGCCTATTATGATGCGTTGGTTGTTGTGAACTGTTGTTGTGATTATCAATTGTATACCTGTTGTGATTCACTGTTTGCTGTTGTGGCTGGTATGTGTTATTTTTAATATATGAATTTCTAATTTGGTGATTGGAGGGTCTTTGTTCACGCATACTATTTACAATCTCATTATTCTCTGAAATGTCTTGGGAAATTTCTTTTATTTTGTATGTATGGACCCTATCATTTTGATAGTCTTCCATATCTCTACAAAGTTTTTTGTGTTTTGCGCTCATCAAATCAGACCCATATTTGTTATTTCTCTCTTGAATACTGTCATTAAGTTTTTTCCAATGATTAATATTCTGAAAGTTCTGAATTTTGGGAAACAATTTATCTAAAGCAGCTTTTATTTTATCCAATTTGTATTCCCGATATTTAATTAAATTTTTTATCAGGGTGAGGGAGCAGTCGTGGAAAGCTTTTTCCCATTCTGTACTGAATTCCACTTCCTCCAGCTCAAAAGCTGGTTTCTTGTATAGCCTAAGACCCCTGGGAACTATATCGTGTAAGACATAATTGTCAAGCAGTATGAGATCTTGCCATTCTCTGGTATCATTGTTCAATAGTTTTTCTAAATCTTTAAATAAGACATTAGGGTCAAGATTTTAAGAATTGATGTAACATTGGTCTGATTAAGCAAATTGAGTGCGCGTTTTCTCAAATATCTATCTGGGCAATCCCCAAACTCATAGTTGTTCATGATAACCTAGATTTGCCTAACTACGATATATATTAGATTATATGTGTCTAAGGATGCAAAAACAACTCAAAATTAAATTAAATATGTAATGTAAATTCCTAAAAACAGATCGTGTTTCAGTGTTGATAATACACCAACACGTGACCCTATTTGCTTTCACCATATTTGTAGCATTACTCTCACTTGAAGGGCTATGGATGGGCCTGGCCACATTATCCAGGAAAAAAAATTGGATGATTTTCTGCTCTTTCGGTTCTCAGCAATGGAAGATGAAGGGAAAGAAAGTTGGTTACTGCTGCTGCTGCTGCCACAAAGAACTTCCCTATGCTCCTCATTTTCTCCCTCTCTAACCATACACTTTTCTCTTTAAAGCTCTTTTATTCTTTGCATGAGCTTCTCTCTACAAAATGGCAGAGAATTTGTACGGCCTGCTATCGATCCCTTTACCCTTGGATCACACAGGGTAGCCAGCATGTAATGTGGCATGGTGTCAAACAAGTCATGCAAGCATTTTTTTAACTCCTCCTTCAACTTCTTTATCAAAGAGGTTACAACAGAATATGACCTGTGCCCAGGTAGATCCTTATTGCCATGAAGGAAGCTGACATTAGTACTGATCAGGTGGTGAAATTTTGGTACTACTTGACCCAGGCTTTCACTATCTTCGCTTAGGTCTTGAGTGGCATCTCTGATTGGCTTAAGGACTCCTCTACTAAGAGAGTTTGCCCCCCCCCCTAATGTTCTCTTGGGAAGACAGAGTGTAATGCCCTTTGCTGTTCATGGATACACTCAAGCATGTCCAAAGTAGAATTCCAGTGAGTAGTCACATCTTGAATAAGGATCCTTGAAAAAGCAGAATAGTGAAACGTATGTCGGAGTTGCAGAGGCACAGCTACATGTCACAAGAAGGGACAGGCTCATTGAAACATATATGTGTTTTTTACAGCTACCAAGGAAAGTGGTTTCTGGTGATTTCTCTGAAAGCTGTTTTGACCCCAGAGTGCCTTTTTACTATTGCCACCCCAGAGGCAGAACTTTTTTTCATTTTCTTTGATGAGATTTTTTCTGCAGGTTATTTTTACATAAAATTCAATTTTAAATTAGGCAGTAATACTAAAACACCAATTCAGTTGCAATGTGTTGATTAACTGGAGAATAAAGCAATTTTAAAAGTTGTTTAATATATTGCAGCAGTTGAATATTGGATTGCAAATTAGCTGCAGACAAAAAAAGAAATTGTAAAATGTCTCTTGGTCTCACATAGAAATGTAATAATAAAAAAGGTGCATTGCTCATAAGAATGTCTTGCATTCAGAAAAAAAACAGCTTTGCAGACTGGGAAAGGCTAGGCAGTGGGTTTGAAAACATCTGAGAGCCAGTCAACACTGCATATGCACTTTGCTGTGGATGCGCTGTGTTAAGAAAAACTTACACAGTGCAGCCTGAAGAAAGTTCTGTTTGAAGAGAACAGCCTGATGTGGAGCAGCGCTGCAAAGTCAAAGCAGTAACAGTTCCTGCATGTGTCCTGTTCTTTCTGCAGACATGCTGCATTTTCTGTGTAAATTGATCAGGTGTGCTAGCTGGAGGCGCTGGTTCACTTGGTAAAACACTTCTGTCAATCGCTTTTTTCCTTCTTTTCCTCCTCAGATAATATAAAGGTGTATATCTACTCAGTGTATACTGCAGGGTACTGGCTCCTTCCCAATGCTAAAAACGATATCAGAGATGTATTTTAAAAATGTGTGTCTTTATTTTATCCCAACACGTTTCAACGGTCCCAGCCATCTTTGTCAAGAGCAATAAAAGGGCTTTGGTTTGTAAAGCACTTTTATTGCTCTTGACAAAGACGGCTTGGACCGTTGAAACGCGTTGGATTAAAATAAAGATACACATTTTTAAAAATATATCTGTGATATCGTTTTTAGCATTGGGAAGGAGCCGGTAACCTGCAGTATACACTGTGAGTAGATATACACCTTTATATGGTGCATTGCCTGATATTTCAACACGAATACTTTGTATCTAGAGTCACGAGTATATACATCTGAGGAGGAAAAGAAGGAAAAAAGCGATTGACAGAAGTGTTTTACCAAGTGAACCAGCACCTCCAGCTAGCACACCTGATCAATATACACAGATTCTGGGAGAGACTTTGGGACGGCTGTGGTTCAGACACCATAAGGGAAAGTATCAACCCATATTGTACATCTGTTACATGCTGCATTTTCTGCGATGACATCTCAGATCACTGCATGTTGCCACTTTTAACTTTATAGAGCAAAGACTTTGCCTATTTACATACCTGTATATTTATTGTCTATAAATATACAGTATCTCTGAAAAGTGAGTACACCCCTCACATTTATGTAAATATTTTATTATATCTTTTCATGTGACAACACTGAAGAAATTACACTTTGCTACAATGTAAAGTAGTGAGTATACAGCCTGTATAACAGTGTAAATTTTCTATCCCCTCAAACTAACTCAACACACAGCCATTAATGTCTAAAACCGTTGGCCACCATTATTTTCCAGCAATGCCTTAACCCTTGGGCATGGAGTTCACCAGAGCTTCACAGGTTGCCACTGGAGTCCTCTTCCACTCCTCCATGACAACATCACAGAGCTGGTGGATGTTAGAGACCTTGCTCTCCCCAACCTTCGTTTAAGGATGCCCCACAGATGCTCAATAGGGTTTAGGTCTGAAGACATGCTTGGCCAGTCCATCACCTTTACCCTCAGCTTCTTTAGCAAGGCAGTGGTCGTCTTTGAGGTGTGTTTGGGGTCATTATCATGTTGGAATACTGCCCTGCGGCCCAAACTCCGAAGGGAGGGGGTCATGCTCTGCTTCAGTATGTCACATTACATGTTGGCATTCATGGTTCCCTCAATAAACTGTAGCTCCCCAGTGCCGGCAGCACTCATGCAGGCCCAGACCATGACACTCCCACCACCATGCTTGACTGTAGGCAAGACACACTGGTCTTTGTACTCCTCACCTGGTTGCTGCCACACACGCTTGACACTATCTGAACCAAATAAGTTTATATTGGTCTCATCAGACCACAGGACATGGTTCCAGTAATCCATGTCCTTAGTCTGCTTGTCTTCAGCAAACTGTTTACGGGTTTTCTTGTGCATCATCTTTAGAAGAGGCTTCCTTATGGGACGACAGCTATGCAGACCAATTTGATGCAGTGTACGGCGTATGTTCTGAGCACTGACAGGTTGACCCCCCACCCCATCAACCTCTGCAGCAATGCTGGCAGCACTCATACGTCTATTTCCAAAAGACAACCTCTGGATATGATGCTGAACACGTGCACTCAACTTCTTTGGTCGACCATGGCGAGGCCTGTTCTGAGTGGAACCTGTCCTGTGAAACCGCTGTATGGTCTTGCCCACCATGCTGCAGCTCAGTTTCAGGGTCTTGGCAATCTTCTTATAGCCTAGGCCATCTTTATGTAGAGCAACAATTCTTTTTTTTAGATCCTCAGAGAGTTCTTTGCTATGAGGTGCCATGTTGAACTTCCAGTGACCAGTATGAGAGAGTGTGAGAGCGATAACACCAAACTTAAGACACCTGCTCCCCATTCACACCTGAGACCTTGTAACACTAACGAGTCACATGAGACCGGGGAGGGAAAATGGCTAATTGTGCCCAATTTGAACATTTCCACTTAGGAGTCTACTCATTTTTTTTGCCAACGGTTTAGACATTAATGGCTGTGTATTGAGTTATTTTGAGGGGACAGCAAATTTACACTGTTATACAGGCTGTACACTCACTAATTTACATTGTAGAAAAGTGTTGTTTCTTCAGTGTTGTCACATGAAAAGATATAATAAAATATTTACAAAAATGTGAGGGGTGTACTCACTTTTGTGAGATACTGTACCCCCTGAAAACATCACAGTTTTGGATCCATTTGTACTGAGCGCACCATGTGAATAATTCTCCTTTTGTTCTTAAAGGGACATTTACAAATGGTTTAACACTATGAAAGTTTTTATACTCTCTTTGAGGTATGAAGATCTTCTCAGAATAATTCTTCAGGAACTAGTTCTGGGTTGTCACCATGGGGTTGGCACAGCTCCAGAAGAACTACCAGAAGGAGGTGGTGATGGCTGAGGAGAGTCAGTGTTTCTACACTCATCTCCTAAAACCTCCTCTATAACAGACACATATGGCTCTTCTTTGTAATCTAATCCCTCCTCTTCTAAAGTGAAAGCTATGTCCGTACATATTTGGGCAGTGGCAGGAATGACACTGGCATCTAACACTTGCTTAGTTTGTGGCATTAACATCAGGCTAAGCTCCTCTTTCTCAGGCCTACTGCTGTTTATAGGAGACATTTCCTCCTGAAGGTTGGCAACAGTCTCATTACCTCTTGTCCACGGGGAGTACTACTAAGTTCTGGGAACAAGAGGGGACTGCTGCTGATTATGGCACTGAAGGAGTGGGTGGAGGGAGTGGAGGAGGCTATGGACACTTACAGTGGTCTAGTCACAGAAGCAATGCTGGTGGTACTTGTACTGATACTTTTTTAAGTGGGTACGACTCAGTAATAATAATAATAATAATAAATAATTTACGTGTAATACTGGCTGCAGGTCCTGACCCAAACATTCCAAGCACTCTGCCAGTTTTTACACTACTAGTTTTTGTCTCAGTTGATGGCTGTGACTGAGATTCAAGAAAGGAAAAACTAGCACACTTTCTGAGTGGTGGGGTGTCGCCGCCAACAATGCTAGTCCCAGCCACTGAAAAGACACGCTGTCCACCTTTGTCTTTACTAGCTGGTGGTGGTGGCAGTGGCAGAGGGTTGCACCATTATTGCTTTTGTGGCTGTGGCTGTAGTGGGGGCTGCCACTGATGGTGTTGTGGCACAGATGTGGACTCCTTGCTCAGTGTGCTTAGAGGAATACTGCTACACCTCACTGATGAGGCCCAATGAAGGCCGAAATGATTGTCTGGGGTTGCTGTGTTACTTGTTCAGAGAGGAATTGCCTGGTATTTTGGCGCTAGACTGACCGTAATAGGCGGGATTAGACTGATATACTACAGGAAAGTTCTACTTTGTGAAAAGAATTACTGAGCTAAAAGAAGTTGCACCCAGGTGGTAAATCACCATAAAACAGGCTAACAATGGTATTGAGCTAGTTGTTCATTCCTGTGAGTGTACTTGTCTCTGTGTGTATTTAGTCTCCCTATGGGAAAAAGGGGCAACCAGACGTGGACTCCTTGCTCAGTGTGCTTAGATGAATACTGCTACACCTCACTGATGGGGCCAAATGAAGGCTGAAATGATTGTCTGGGGTTGCTGTGTTCCTTGTTCAGAGAGGAATTGCCTGGTATTTCGGCACTGGACTGACCGTAATAGGCGGGATTAGACTGATATACTACAGGAAAGTTCTAATCTGTGAAAAGCATTACTGAGCTAAAAGAAGTTGCACCCAGGTGGTAAATCGCCATAGAACAGGCTAACAATGGTATTGAGCTGGTTGTTCATTTCTGTGAGTGCACTTCTCTCTGTGTGTGTGTGTGTATATATATATATATATATATATATATATATATACACAGGTAGCCCTCAGTTTACGCAGGGGTTAGGTTCCAGAAGGAATGGTTGTAAATCGAAACCGTTGTAAATTGAAACCCAGTTTATAATGTAAGTCAATGGGAAGTGAGGGAGATAGGTTCCAGGCTCCTCTCAAAATTGTCATAAGTAACACCTAATACATTATTTTTAAAGCTTTGAAATTAAGACTTTAAATGCTAAACAGCATTATAAACCTAATAAAATAATCACACAACACAGAATATATAATTAAACTAAGTTAAATGAACAAAAACATTTGCTAAACAGCATTATAAACCTAATAAAATAATCACACAACATAGACTTCACTTGCATTTTTCTGCAAACAGTTATTTCTATGCATTCCAATCTGGACTGATTTATAGACAGGAAGATCTTGTTCCTTTGAAATCTGCTCGATAGCTCAGGTCTGGTTAAACTGATTAATTTCAGCTTGCTTGGCTTTGCTGCAACACAAGCGGACAACTCCACCTACTGGCTATTTTAATAAATGCACTGCTTCTCAATGCTTTTCAATAGCACTCACATGTCTGGAAAAAAAGGTTGTTATTCTGAAACGGTGTAAATTGAACCGTTGTAAAACGAGGGCCACCTGTATATATACACACAAGTATGTGCAAAGATATATGTACAGATTCTAGCATTAATAATAATTTAGAAAAAAAAACATGAGATAAGCAAATCATGATTTCTAGAAATACAAATACACATTAATTTATGTGAAAACAACATATAATTGATATTTTGTATAAAAAAAATAGAAAAATAACTTTCTATGAGATATTATTGTTTGTTCAGGTATAAATCTAGCTATTTCTTGGACATTAACAGATAAAAAATGAAAGATTAGCTTCAGAGAAATGTGCTTGTTCATGGACAGTAATGAAATGGTATAAATAAACTGTCTTAATTTGATGGACATTCAGGGTAGATCATTTGATACATAAGGATATCCACAACATCGATTACTCTTATTTATCAACAGTCCGATGCTAATCACGTTGGACTTGACTCGCGTGTTTTTGACAGACTTGTTGATAAATAAGGACGACGAATGTAGATTTGCGCCAGTGATGTATGGCGAGCGTTTAGCACATTGCGAATGCGTCAAGATTGACGTCTTGATAAATTGGCCCCTTAGCAACTTAGTAAGTAATACATTTAATAAAAAAAGAGAACTTGTTTTTTTTTTAAATATGTACTGAAAATAAATATGTACCTTTCAGAGACACAAACAGTACACCAGCAGCATCTAGCAGCTATGTATTATGTAAGGACATTTTTCACCTTACAAGTAAAATAATATAAAAAATTAGAACTTTTTTTTAATTTAAAACGTAGTAATGAAAACAAATATGTCCCTTTAAGAGATACAACCAGTCCACCAGCAGCCGCTAGCAGCTGTGTAAGGAACTTGTTTACCTTACAAGTAATAGAACTAAAACTTATTAAAATAAATGAGAACTTGTTTTTTAAATATTAAAGGGACACTGAACACATTTTTTTTCTTTTGTGATTCAGATAGAGCATGCAATTTTAAGCAACTTTCTAATTTACTCCTATTATCAATTTTTTCCATTCTCTTATCTTTATTTGAAAAGCAATAATTTAAGTTTAGATGCCAGACCATTTTTGGTGAACAACCTGGGTTGTTCTTGCTGATTGGTTGATAAATTCACCCACCAATAAACCAGTGCTGTCCAGGGTTCTGAATCAAACATTGTCTGGCTCCTTAGCTTTAAAGCCTTCGTTTTCAAATAAAGATAGCAAGAGAATGAAGAAAAATTGATAATAGGAGTAAATTAGAAAGTTGCCTACAATTGCATGCTCTATCTGAATCATGAAAGAAATTTTTTTTAGGTTTAGTATCCCTTTAACTTAGTACTGAAAACAAATATGTCCTTTCTCCAACATTGGTGTGTCCGGTCCACGGCGTCATCCTTACTTGTTGGATATTCTCTTCCCCAACAGGAAATGGCAAAGAGTCCCAGCAAAGCTGGTCACATGATCCCTCCTAGGCTCCGCCCACCCCAGTCATTCTCTTTGCCGTTGCACAGGCAACATCTCCACGGAGATGGTTAAGAGTTTTTTGGTGTTTAAATGTAGTTTTTATTCTTCTATCAAGTGTTTGTTATTTTAAAATAGTGCTGGTATGTACTATTTACTCTGAAACAGAAAAAGGATGAAGATTTCTGTTTGTAAGAGGAAGATGATTTTAGCAGACAGTAACTAAAATCGATTGCTGTTTCCACACAGGACTGTTGAGATGAAGTAACTTCAGTTGGGGGAAACAGTTAGCAGACTTTTCTGCTTAAGGTATGACTAGCCATATTTCTAACAAGACCATGTAATGCTGGAAGGCTGTCATTTCCCCTCATGGGGACCGGTAAGCCATTTTCTTAGTTAAACATAAAAGAATAAAGGGCTTCAAAAAGGGCTTAAAAACTGGTAGACATTTTTTCTGGGCTAAAACGATTGCTTTACTAGGCATATTATGCAGATTCTAACTAATAATTGGTATTATAATCTTGGGGAACGTTTAGAAAAACGGCAGGCACTGTGTTGGACACCTTTTTCAGATGGGGGCCTTTCTAGTTATAGACAGAGCCTCATTTTCGCGCCATTAATGCGCAGTTGTTTTTGGAGAGCAAGGCATGCAGATGCATGTGTGAGGAGCTAAGAATCACTGAAAAAGCTTATAGAAGGCGTCATTTGGTATCGTATTCCCCTCTGGGCTTGGTTGGGTCTCAGCAAAGCATATAGCTGGGACTGTATAGGGGTTAAATGTAAAAACGGCTCCGGTTCCGTTATTTTAAGGGTTAAAGCTCTGAAATTTGGTGTGCAATACTTTTAATGCTTTAAGACACTGTGGTGAAATTTTGGTAATTTTTGAACAATTCCTTCATACTTTTTCACATATTCAGTAATAAAGTGTTTTCAGTTTGAAATTTAAAGAGACAGTAACGGTTTTATTTTAAAACATTTTTTGTGCTTGGTTGACAAGTTTAAGCCTTTTTAACATGTCTGTACCATCAGATAAGCTATGTTCTATATGTATGAAAGCCAATGTGTCTCCCCATTTACATTTATGTGATAAGTGTGCCATAGTGTCCAAACAAAGTAAGGACAGTAATGCCACAGATGATGATATTGCCCAAGATGATTCCTCAAATGAGGGGAGTAAACATGATACTACATCATCCCCTAATGTGTCTACACCAGTTTTGCCCACACAGGAGGCCCCTAGTACATCTAGTGCGCCAATACTTATTACCATGCAACAATTAACGGCTGTAATGGATAACTCCATAGCAAATCTTTTATCCAAAATGCCTACTTATCAGAGAAAGCGCGATTGCTCTGTTTTAAACACTGAAGAGCAGGAGGGCGCTGATGATATTTGTTCTGACATACCCTCACACCAATCTCAAGGGGCCATGAGGGAGGTTTTGTCTGATGGAGAAATCTCAGATTCAGGAAAAATTTCTCATCAAGCTGAAACTGATGTTGTGACATTTAAATTTAAATTAGAACATCTCCGCGCACTGCTTAAGGAGGTGTTATCTACTCTGGATGATTGTGACAATTTGGTCATTCCAGAGAAATTATGTAAGATGGACAAGTTCCTAGAGGTTCCGGTGCCCCCCGACGCTTTTCCTATACCCAAGTGGCGGACATAGTAAATAAAGAGTGGGAAAGGCCCGGCATACCTTTTGTCCCCCCCCCCCTATATTTAAGAAATTATTTCCTATAGTCGACCCCAGAAAGGACTTATGGCAGACAGTCCCCAAGGTCGAGGGGGCGGTTTCTACTCTAAACAAACGCACTACTATTCCTATCGAAGACAGTTGTGCTTTTAAAGATCCTATGGATAAAAAATTAGAGGGTTTGCTTAAAAAGATTTTTGTACAGCAAGGGTTCCTTCTACAACCAATTTCATGCATTGTTCCTGTCACTACGGCAGCGTGCTTCTGGTTCGAGGAACTAGAAAAGTCGCTCAGTAGAGAATCTTCGTATGAGGAGGTTATGGACAGAGTTCAAGCACTTAAATTGGCTAACTCTTTTGTTTTAGATGCCGCTTTGCAATTAGCTAGATTAGCGGCGAAAAATTCAGGGTTTGCTATAGTGGCGCGCAGAGCGCTTTGGCTAAAGTCATGGTCAGCGGATGTGTCATCCAAGACAAAATTGCTTAACATTCCTTTCAAAGGTAAAACATTATTTGGACCAGATTTGAAAGAGATTATTTCAGACATCACTGGAGGAAAGGGCCACGCCCTCCCACAGGATAGGTCTTTTAAGGCTAAAAATAAGCCTAATTTTCGTCCCTTTCGCAGAAACGGACCAGCCTCTAATTCTGCATCCTCTAAGCAAGAGGGTAAAACTTCAAAACCCAAACCAGCCTGGAAACCAATGCAAGGCTGGAACAAGGGTAAGCAGGCCAAGAAGCCTACCACTGCTACCAAAACAGCATGAAGGGATAGCCCCCGATCCGGGACCGGATCTAGTGGGGGGCAGACTCTCTCTCTTTGCTCAGGCTTGGGCAAGAGATGTTCAGGATCCTTGGGCGCTAGAAATTGTTTCTCAAGGTTATCTTCTGGAATTCAAGGAACTACCCCCAAGGGGAAGGTTCCACAGGTCTCAATTATCCTCAAACCAAATAAAGAGACAGGCATTCTTACATTGCGTAGAAGACCTGTTAAAGATGGGAGTGATACATCCAGTTCCAATAAAAGAACAAGGAATGGGATTTTACTCAAATCTGTTCGTAGTTCCCAAAAAAGAGGGAACATTCAGACCAATTTTGGATCTGAAGATCCTAAACAAATTTCTCAGGGTTCCATCGTTCAAAATGGAAACCATTCGAACGATCCTTCCCACCATCCAGGAAAGTCAATTTATGACCACCGTGGATTTAAAGGATGCGTACCTACATATTCCTATCCACAAGGAACATCATCAGTTCCTAAGGTTCGCTTTTCTGGACAAGCATTACCAGTTTGTGGCACTTCCATTCGGATTAGCCACTGCTCCGAGAATTTTCACAAAGGTACTAGGGTCCCTTCTAGCGGTTCTAAGACCAAGGGGCATTGCAGTAGTACCTTACTTGGACAACATCCTAATTCAAGCGTCGTCCCTGTCAAAAGCAAAGGCTCATACAGACATCGTCCTAGCCTTTCTCAGATCTCACGGATGGAAGGTGAACAAAGGAAAAAGTTCTCTGTCCCCGTCAACAAGAGTTCCCTTCTTGGGAACAATAATAGATTCCTTAGAAATGAGGATTTTTCTGACAGAGGTCAGAAAATCAAAACTTCTAAGCTCTTGTCAAGTACTTCACTCTGTTCCTCGTCCTTCCATAGCGCAGTGCATTGAGGTAATAGGTTTGATGGTTGCAACAATGGACATAGTTCCTTTTGCACGAATTCATCTAAGACCATTACAACTGTGCATGCTCAAACAGTGGAATGGGGATTATACAGACTTGTCTCCGATTATTCAAGTAGATCAAAAGACCAGAGATTCACTCCGTTGGTGGCTGACCCTGGACAATCTGTCACAGGGAATGAGCTTCCGCAGACCAGAGTGGGTCATTGTCACGACCGACGCCAGTCTAGTGGGCTGGGGCGCGGTCTGGGAATCCCTGAAAGCTCAGGGTTTATGGTCTCGGGAAGAGTCTCTTCTCCCGATAAACATTCTGGAACTGAGAGCGATATTCAAGCAAAAGTGTCAAATTTGTAAAATTTGGAAAAAGTATGAAGAGAAGACCAAGTTGCAGCCTTGCAAATCTGTTCAACAGAAGCCTCATTCTTAAAGGCCCAAGTGGAAGCCACAGCTCTAGTAGAATGAGCTGTAATTCTTTCAGGAGGCTGCTGTCCAGCAGTCTCATAGGCTAATCGTATTATGCTACGAAGCCAAAAAGAGAGAGAGGTAGCCGAAGCTTTTTGACCTCTCCTCTGGCCAGAATAAACGACAAACAGGGAAGACGTTTGACGAAAATCCTTAGTTGCCTGTAGATAAAATTTCAGGGCACGGACTACATCTAGATTGTGTAGCAGACGTTCCTTCTTCGAGGAAGGATTAGGACACAAAGATGGAACAACAATCTCCTGATTGAAATTCCTGTTAGTGACCACCTTAGGTAGGAACCCAGGTTTAGTACGCAGAACTACCTTGTCTGAATGAAAAATCAGATAAGGAGAATCACAATGTAAGGCAGATAACTCAGAGACTCTTCGAGCCGAGGAAATAGCCATTAAAAACAGAACTTTCCAAGATAACAACTTGATATCAATGGAATGAAGGGGTTCAAACGGAACACCCTGTAAAACATTAAGAACTAAGTTCAAACTCCATGGCGGAGCAACAATTTTAAACACAGGCTTGATCCTAGCTAAAGCCTGACAAAAAGCTTGAACATCCGGAACTTCTGACAGACGTTTGTGTAAAAGAATGGACAGAGCTGAAATCTGTCCCTTTAAGGAACTAGCGGATAAACCCTTTTCTAAACCTTCTTGTAGAAAAGACAATATCCTTGGAATCCTAACCTTACTCCATGAGTAACTCTTGGATTCGCACCAATATAAGTATTTACGCCATATTTTATGGTAAATCCTTCTGGTAACAGGCTTCCTAGCCTGTATTAAGGTATCAATAACTGGCTCAGAAAACCCACGTTTTGATAAAATCAAGCGTTCAATCTCCAAGCAGTCAGCTTCAGAGAAGTTAGATTTTGATGTTTGAATGGACCCTGGATCAGAAGGTCCTGTTTCAGAGGTAGAGACCAAGGCGGACAGGATGACATGTCCACTAGATCTGCATACCAAGTCCTGCGTGGCCATGCAGGTGCTATTAGAATCACTGATGCTCTCTCCTGTTTGATTCTGGCAATCAATCGAGTAAGCATCGGGAAGGGTGGAAACACATAAGCCATCTTGAAGGTCCAAGGTGCTGTCAGAGCATCTATCAGAACCGCTCCCGGATCCCTGGATCTGGACCCGTAGCGAGGAAGCTTGGCGTTCTGACGAGACGCCATGAGATCTATCTCTGGTTTGCCCCAACGTCGAAGTATTTGGGCAAAGACCTCCGGATGAAGTTCCCACTCCCCCGGATGAAAAGTCTGACGACTTAAGAAATCCGCTTCCCAGTTCTCCACTCCCGGGATGTGGATTGCAGACAGGTGGCAAGAGTGAGACTCTGCCCAGCGAATTATCTTTGATACTTCCATCATTGCTAGGGAGCTTCTTGTCCCTCCCTGATGGTTGATGTAAGCTACAGTCGTGATGTTGTCCGACTGAAACCTGATGAACCCCCGAGTTGTTAACTGGGGCCAAGCCAGAAGGGCATTGAGAACTGCTCTCAATTCCAGAATGTTTATTGGAAGGAGACTCTCCTCCTGATTCCATAGTCCCTGAGCCTTCAGAGAATTCCAGACAGCGCCCCAACCTAGTAGGCTGGCGTCTGTTGTTACAATTGTCCAGTTTGGCCTGCTGAATGGCATCCCCCTGGACAGATGTGGCCGATAAAGCCACCATAGAAGAGAATTTCTGGTCTCTTGATTCAGATTCAGAGTGGGGGACAAATCTGAGTAATCCCCATTCCACTGACTTAGCATGCACAATTGCAGCGGTCTGAGATGTAGGCGTGCAAAGGGGACTATGTCCATTGCCGCTACCATTAATCCGATCACCTCCATGCATTGAGCTACTGACGGGTGTTGAATGGAATGAAGGACACGGCATGCATTTTGAAGCTTTGTTAACCTGTCTTCTGTCAGGTAAATCTTCATTTCTACAGAATCTATCAGAGTCCCCAAGAAGGAAACTCTTGTGAGTGGAAAGAGAGAACTCTTCTTTTCGTTCACCTTCCATCCATGCGACCTTAGAAATGCCAGTACTAACTCTGTATGAGACTTGGCAGTTTGAAAGCTTGAAGCTTGTATCAGAATGTCGTCTAGGTACGGAGCTACCGAAATTCCTCGCGGTCTTAGTACCGCCAGAAGAGTACCCAGAACCTTTGTGAAGATTCTTGGAGCCGTAGCCAATCCGAATGGAAGAGCTACAAACTGGTAATGCCTGTCTAGAAAGGCAAACCTTAGATACCGGTAATGATTTCTGTGAATCGGTATGTGAAGGTAAGCATCCTTTAAATCCACTGTGGTCATGTACTGACCCTCTTGGATCATGGGCAAAATTGTTCGAATAGTTTCCATCTTGAACGATGGAACTCTTAGGAATTTGTTTAGGATCTTTAAATCCAAGATTGGCCTGAAAGTTCCCTCTTTCTTGGGAACTACAAACAGATTTGAGTAAAACCCTTGTCCTTGTTCCGACCGCGGAACTGGATGGATCACTCCCATAATAAAAGATCTTGTACGCAGTGTAGAAACGCTTCCTTCTTTGTTTGGTTTGTTGACAACCTTGACAGATGAAATCTCCCTCTTGGGGGAGAGGATTTGAAGTCCAGAAGGTATCCCTGAGATATGATCTCTAACGCCCAGGGATCCTGAACATCTCTTGCCCAAGCCTGGGCAAAGAGAGAAAGTCTGCCCCCCACTAGATCCGGTCCCGGATCGGGGGCCCTCGATTCATGCTGTCTTAGGGGCAGCAGCAGGTTTCCTGGCCTGCTTGCCCTTGTTCCAGGACTGGTTAGGTTTCCAGCCTTGTCTGTAGCGAGCAACAGCTCCTTCCTGTTTTGGTGCAGAGGAAGTTGATGCTGCTCCTGCTTTGAAATTACGAAAGGAACGAAAATTAGACTGTCTAGCCTTAGCTTTGGCTTTGTCCTGAGGTAGGGCATGGCCTTTACCTCCTGTAATGTCAGCGATAATCTCTTTCAACCCGGGCCCGAATAAGGTCTGCCCTTTGAAAGGTATATTAAGCAATTTAGATTTAGAAGTAACATCAGCTGACCAGGATTTTAGCCACAGTGCTCTGCGTGCCTGAATGGCGAATCCGGAATTCTTAGCCGTAAGTTTAGTTAAATGTACTACGGCATCTGAAATAAATGAGTTAGCTAACTTAAGGGCTTTAAGTTTGTGTGTAATCTCATCTAGTGTAGATGATTCAAGTGTCTCTTCCAGAGACTCAAACCAAAATGCTGCTGCAGCCGTGACAGGCGCAATACATGCAAGAGGTTGCAATATAAAACCTTGTTGAACAAACATTTTCTTAAGGTAACCCTCTAATTTTTTATCCATTGGATCTGAAAAAGCACAGCTATCCTCCACCGGGATAGTGGTACACTTAGCTAAAGTAGAAACTGCTCACTCCACCTTAGGGACCGTCTGCCATAAGTCCAGTGTGGTGGCGTCTATTGGAAACATTTTTCTAAATATCGGAGGGGGTGAGAACGGCACACCGGGTCTATCCCACTCCTTAGTAACAATTTCAGTAAGTCTCTTAGGTATAGGAAAAACATCAGTACTCGCCGGTACCGCAAAATATCTATCCAACCTACACATTTTCTCTGGTATTGCAACTGTGTTACAATCATTCAGAGCCGCTAATACCTCCCCTAGTAATACACGGAGGTTTTCCAGCTTAAATTTAAAATTTGAAATATCTGAATCCAGTCTGTTTGGATCAGAACCGTCACCCACAGAATGAAGTTCTCCGTCCTCATGTTCTGCCACCTGTGACGCAGTGTCTGACATGGCCCTAATATTATCAGCGCACTCTGTTCTCACCCCAGAGTGATCACGCTTACCTCTCAGTTCTGGTAATTTAGCCAAAACTTCAGTCATAACAGTAGCCATATCCTGTAATGTGATTTGTAATGGCCGCCCAGATGTACTCGGCGCTACAATATCACGCACCTCCCGAGCGGGAGATGCAGGTACTGACACGTGAGGCGAGTTAGTCGGCATAACTCTCCCCTAGTTGTCTGGTGAAATATGTTCAATTTGTACAGATTGACTTTTATTTAAAGTAGCATCAATACAGTTAGTACATAAATTTCTATTGGGCTCCACTTTGGCATTAGCACATATAGCACATGTATCTTCCTCTGAATCAGACATGTTTAGCACACTAGCAATTAACTAGCAACTTGGAAATGCTTTTTCAAGTAATTTACAATAATATGAAAACGAACTGTGCCTATAAGAAGCACAGAAAAAAATATGACAGTTGAAATAAATAAATTATAGCATCAAATCTTTGTAAGAAATATACAATTTTAGCAAAGGATTGTTCCCATTAGCAAAGGATAACTAACCCTGACAGCAGAAAAAATACACAAATAAACGTTTTTTATCACAGTCAACTACAATCTTCACAGCTCTGCTGTGAATGATTACCTCCATCAAAACAAGCTTTGAAGATCCCTGAGTTCTGTAGAGATGAACCGGATCATGCAGGAAGAAAATGAACCTCTGACTGAGTTTTTTGATGCGTAGTAAAAGCGCCAAAAATGGCCCCTCCCCCTCACACATAACAGTGAGAGAGATCAGTAAACTGTTTAAATTTAAACAAAACTATTGCCAAGTGGAAAAAACAGTGCCCAAAACATTTTTTCACCCAGTACCTCAGAGAAATAAACGATTTTACATGCCAGCAAAAAACGTTTAACCTCAATAAATTAATTGTTATTTAAAAACCTATTGCAAGTCCCTGCAAATTAGGTTAAGTCTATGCATACAGTATAAATCCAGTGAAGTACCATTCCCCAGAATACTGAAGTGTAAAATATACATACATGACAGCCTGATACCAGATACATCTACTGTATTTAAGGCTGAGTTTACATTATAACGGTATGGCAGGATTTTCTCATCAATTCCATGTCAGAAAATATATAAACTGCTACATACCTCTTTGCAGATTAATCTGCCCGCTGTCCCCTGATCTGAAGTTTACCTCTCCTCAGATGGCCGAGAAACAGCAATATGATCTTAACTACTCCGGCTAAAATCATAGAAAAAACTCAGGTAGATTCTTCTTCAAATTCTACCAGAGAATGAATAACACACTCCGGTGCTATTATAAAATAACAAACTTTTGATTGAAGGTAATAAACTAATTAAAATCACCACAGTCCTCTCACACATCCTATCTATTCGTTGTTTGCAAGAGAATGACTGGAGGTGACGTAGAGGGGAGGAGCTATATAGCAGCTCTGCTGGGTGAATCCTCTTGCACTTCCTGTAGGGGAGGAGATAATATCCCAGAAGTAATGATGACCCGTGGACTGACCACACTTAACAGGAGAAATTGGGAAGCGGATTTTCTGAGTCGTCAGACATTCCATCCGGGGGAGTGGGAACTCCATCCGGAAATCTTTGCCCAAATAACTCAATTATGGGGCATTCCAGACATGGATCTGATGGCGTCTCGTCAGAACTTCAAGGTTCCTTGCTACGGGTCCAGATCCAGGGATCCCAAGGCGACTCTAGTAGATGCACTAGAAGCACCTTGGACCTTCAACCTAGCTTATGTATTCCCACCGTTTCCTCTCATTCCCAGGCTGGTAGACAGGATCAATCAGGAGAGGGCCTCGGTGATCTTGATAGCTCCTGCGTGGCCACGCAGGACTTGGTATGCAGACCTGGTGAATATGTCATCGGCTCCACCATGGAAGCTACCTTTGAGACAGGACCTTCTTGTTCAGGGTCCATTCGAACATCCGAATCTGGTTTCCCTCCAACTGACGGCTTGGAGATTGAACGCTTGATTTTATCAAAGCGTGGGTTTTCAGATTCTGTAATAGATACTCTGATTCAGGCTAGAAAGCCTGTAACTAAAAAAAATTACCATAAAATATGGAAAAAAATATATCTGTTGGTGTGAATCCAAAGGATTGCCATGGAACAAGATAAAAATTCCTAAGATTCTATCCTTTCTACAAGAAGGTTTGTAGAAAGGATTATCTGCAAGTTCTCTAAAGGGACAGATTTCTGCTTTATCTGTCTTACTACACAAACGACTGGCAGCTATGCCAGATGTTCAAGCATTTGTACAGGCTCTGGTTAGGATCAAGCCTGTTTACAGACCTTTGACTCCTCCCTGGAGTTTAAATCTAGTTCTTTCAGTTCTTCAAGGGGTTCCGTTTGAACCCTTACATTCCGTTGATATTAAGTTACTATCTTGGAAAGTTTTGTTTTTGGTTGCAATCTCTTCTGCTAGAAGAGTTTCAGAGTTATCTGCTCTGCAGTGTTCTCCTCCTTATCTGGTGTTCCATGCAGATAAGGTGGTTTTGCGTACTAAGCCTGGTTTTCTTCCTAAAGTTGTTTCTAACAAAAATATTAACCAGGAGATAGTTGTACCTTCTTTGTGTCCGAATCCAGTTTCAAAGAAGGAGCGTTTGTTACACAATTTGGACGTTGTCCGTGCTCTAAAATTCTATTTAGAGGCTACTAAACATTTCAGACAAACATCATCCTTGTTTGTTGTTTATTCTGGTAAAAAGAGAGGTCAAAAAGCGACTTCTACCTCTCTTTCCTTTTGGCTTAAAAGCATTATCCGTTTGGCTTATGAGACTGCCGGACGGCAGCCTCCTGAAAGAATCACAGCTCACTCCACTAGGGCTGTGGCTTCCACATGGGCCTTCAAGAACGAGGCTTCTGTTGACCAGATATGTAAGGCAGCGACTTGGTCTTCACTGCACACTTTTGCCAAATTTTACAAATTTGATACTTTTGCTTCTTTGGAGGCTATTTTTGGGAGAAAGGTTTTGCAAGCTGTGGTGCCTTCCGTTTAGGTGACCTGATTTGCTCCCTCCCTTCATCCGTGTCCTAAAGCTTTGGTATTGGTTCCCACAAGTAAGGATGACGCCGTGGACCGGACACACCAATGTTGGAGAAAACAGAATTTATGCTTACCTGATAAATTACTTTCTCCAACGGTGTGTCCGGTCCACGGCCCGCCCTGGTTTTTTTAATCAGGTCTGATGAATTATTTTCTCTAACTACAGTCACCACGGTATCATATGATTTCTCCTATATATATTTCCTCCTGTCCATCGGTCGAATGACTGGGGTGGGCGGAGCCTAGGAGGGATCATGTGACCAGCTTTGCTGGGACTCTTTGCCATTTCCTGTTGGGGAAGAGAATATCCCACAAGTAAGGATGACGCCGTGGACCGGACACACCGTTGGAGAAAGTAATTTATCAGGTAAGCATAAATTCTGTTTTTCAGAGAAGCAACCAGTCTACCTGTAGCATAGCAGCAATGTAAGAACTTACAAGTAATATAACTAACTTAGACCTAGATTACGAGTTTTGAGCACTATAGAGTAATTAACAAACGCAACAAAAGTTATGTTATTTAATTTCCTATAGCGCTGCCATTACAAGTTTTCAAATATACGCCTTTTGAGTGCAATATAGTCGATCTTCATCCAGCCGGCGCGGAGTGGGTCCATCCTGAAGACATCCAGCGCAGAGCATCCTCTTATATGGTCGCCACCGTACACTGAATCTTTAATGCAAGGGACGCAATTCAAGATGGTGTCTCTTGCATTCCTATAGGCTAAAAAATTTGAATCAGCCAATAGGAATTAGGGCTGCTAAAATCCTATTGGCTGTTCAAATCAGCCAAAAGGATTTAAGCAGCTCTCATTCTATTGGCTAATTTGAATTAGCCAATAGAATAAATAAATAGTGTTTGCGATGCGGGAGGGTAGCGGTTTAGGGGTTAATAAGTTTATTATAGTGGTGACAATGTCGGGGAGCGGCAGAATAGGGGTTAATACATTTTTTTAGTGGCGGCGATGTCGGAAGCGGCAGATTAGGGTTTAGATTTATTATAGTGTTTGCATTGTGGGAGGGCCTCGGTTTAGGGGTTAATAGGTAGTTTATGGGTGTTAGTGTACTTTTTAATACTTTAGTTATGAGTTTTATATAACAGCTTTGTAGCGTAAAACTCATAACTACTGACTTTAGAGGGCGGTACGGATCTTGTCATTTTAGGCTGTAACGCTCACTTTTTAGCCAGAATGCAAAACTCATAATACTGGCGCTATGGGAATCCCATGAAAAAAACGAATTTTTAAGTGTGCCGGACTGATGTTGTGTTACAGGCTAAAAGGTGTGCAGTACACCTATACCGACAAGACTTGTAATAGCTGCGGTGCTGTTTTAACGCTGAAAATGCCATATTTTCAGCGTTACAAACTGTAACGCAAAACTTGTAATCTAGGTGTTAGAAAAAAAATGAGAACTTGTTTTTTACATCACAAGCTTTCACTGACAGGCTAATAGGACCTGTCAGTCTATACACTGTTTCTTCCTGGTTTTCATTTATTGGCTAAAGCCTGTATGCATCAAAAAAGCAGCATCCGAAAACGAAAAACGAAAATGCAAAAGAAAATAATGCGTTCTGTTCAGTTTCGTTTTCGGATGGTTGTGTCTTCAGTATGCAAAGAAAATAACGAAAATTCAATTTTCGTTGTTTTCTCTCATTCTTCTGAAAACAAATCCATTTGAGATTATTTAAAATTTAGTACACAATGCAGCAGTGCAGCCAGTAAGGACAGTCAAATACTTTGTTGCATTGGGAGAGGTATTAGTAGCAGAAATAGTAAGGTTCTTATGCCACTTTACAGATCAATGTAATACTGAATAAAGTTCAGGAGACCACATCTCCAGGGGGATATAAATAAACTAGAAACTGTCCAAAGGAGGGCTACTAAAATGGTACATGGTCTAAAATATAAAACATACAAAGAAAGACTCTTTGATCTAAATATGTATAGTTTAAAGGAGATAAGGGAAAGAGGTGACATGATAATAAGCTCCAAAAATATATGAAGGGAATTAATAAAGTGGAAGCTGAAAGCATTTTCCACAAAAAAAGAAATATGAAAACAAGGGGCCATGATCTTAAAGGGATATGAAACCCAAAAATTGTCTTTCATGGTTTGGATAGAGCATACCATTTTAAACAGCTTTCCAATTTACTTCAATTAGCAAATTTTCTTTATTCCTTTGGCATTCTTTGATATTCTTTGTTGAAGGAGAAGCATTGCATTCAGGAAGCTAGCTGAACACATTGGATGAACCAATAACAAGAGGTGTATGTGTGCAGCCACCAATCAGCAGCTTGCTCCTAGTAGTACATTGCTGCTCTTGAGCCTACCTAGGTATTCTTTCCCACAAAAAATACCAAGAGAACAAAACAAATTAGATAATAGAAGTAAAATCAAAAGTTGTTTAAAATTGTATGTTCTATCTGAATAAGAAAATAAAATGTTTGGGTTTCATGTTAGAGGGTAGCAGATTCAGGGGGCATATTTTTACAGAAAGGATGGGGGATTTATAGAATAAACTTCCAGAAGAGGTGGTTAACACAGGGATTGCAAAATAATTCAAAAATGCCTAGGACATGCATAAGGCTATCCTAAGAATACAGTAACATGTAATATGGGTAGACTTGATGGGCCTTTTTTTTCTTATCTTCTACAGTTCAACTATATGTTTCTGAACCTACAGATCTTGGCTCATTGCAACCCATCCTGGGATTTCTTTTAAGACATACTTTCCTCCTGAACATTAATTAATCTCTTTATATACTTGAAGGTATCTATGTCACCTCCTTTGTAGCAAAATGGAAATTTACTCCAAATATTCAAGTATAAGAACAACACAATGAGAGAAATTCTGGTAACTAAGAAACCAGGATATTTCTGACAGTGTAACATCTAGCGGTAAGAAAAACAGTTCTATACTTTGAGTATCAAATTAATAAACAGAAAAGGGTAGCAGGAGCTCAGTTATTATCAAATGTTCTTGACATTTTGCTGCAGATAAAACTCATCTAAGACAGCAGCAAAGCAGAACAAGAGAAATAGTGCCCTTCACAATCATTGTAGTGTGATGATTGGCTGATATATTGCTACTAGTTTGCTTCTTGTAAGAGATGCAGATGTTCTTCTGTCCACAAAGTATTGGTTGGGCTGTTTATGATCTTGGTTCTTTATTTATTTATGTATAAGCTTATTAGCAAGTTTTATCCTATTTTCCATGCATCTTTCTATTTATTTGGAATTCGCTACTTGTTTTTAGATGGATGAATTCATTATTTTGTGTACAAAAAATAAAAGTGATGTAAAAGGAATAAAAGAAACTTTGCAAGCTTTCAGGACAGATCCTTTTATCATGGTTTATGCGTAAAGGGACATAAAACCCCAAAAATGTATTTCAAGATTTAGAAAGAGTGTAACATTTAAAAAAAATCTTTCCAATTTACTTCCATTATAAAATGTACTTCATTCTCTTGCTATCCTTTGTTGAAAAGCAGTTAGAAAGGCGTAGGAGTGTGCACATGACTGGAGCAATATTTGGCAGCAGTTTTATAATATACATTTGCAAGAACAGTATTTCTTGCAATGTACTACTCCATAAAAGTGCACGCTACCTATCTAGATATCTCTTCTACAAAGAATACCAGAAGAACAAAGTAAATTTGTTTATATATGTAAATTGAACACTGTTTAAAAATGGTATGCTCTGTCTGAATCACGACAGAAAATGCTTGGGTTTCACGTCCATTTAACAAATGTGAGTGTATGTGTATTTGACAGTGTTCTGGACAAAGCTATATAGACTGCAAGTGTGTGATAATGTATTTGAGCAAGATTAGAAGTGGCTCGCTATTTAGCAACACCGCCCCCTACAGACTCGCAGCCAATCGGCCGCCAGTAGGGCTGTGTCGATCAACCCGATCGTATTCGATAGGGTTGAATTCTGGTGATTCCTGTCCGCCTCATCAGAGCAGGCGGAAAGGGTTATGGAGCTGCGATCTTTAGACCGCTGCTTCATAACTGCTGTTTCTGGCGAGTCTGAAGACTCGCCAGAAACACGGCCCTTTAAGCTCCATTCAAAGCTTGATAGATAGGCCTCATAGACTCAAAAAATTAATTGAAATGCGCGGTACAGGCATTTTTGTTTTTAAACAATCTAGGCTCAAGTTCATCATTTAACTGAAACAGTTGTATTTAGAGCCTCCAACTATCAAGGACCTCACAATCAGTAAAGGAAGCAAAATCAACACTGATTCTTAATATATAATAAAATAAATGTTTAAAAAAAGGGATATGGTATATGACAAAATATTGGTCTGGGAAGCGCTTAAAGATATATATATATATATATATATATATATATATATATATATATATATATATATATATATATATGAGCTCACAAAAGTGAGTACACCCCTCACATTTTTTAAAATAGTTTATTATTTCACACTGAAGAAATGACATTTTGCTACAATGTAAAGTAGTGAGTGTACAGCCTGTATAACAGTGGTTATTTGCTGTCCCCTCAAAATAACTCAACCCACAGCCATTAATGTCTAAACCGTTGGCAACAAAAGTGAGTACATCCCTAAGTGGAAAGTGTCAATATTTTGTGTGGCCACAATTATTTTCCACCACTGCCTTAACCCTCTTGGGCATGGAGTTCATCAGAGCTTCACAGGTTGCCACTGAAGTCCTCTTCCACTCCTCCATGACGACATCACAGAGCTGGTGGACGTTAGAGACATTGCGCTCCCCCACCTTCGATTTGAGGATGCCCCACAGATGTTTAATAGGGTTTAGGTCTGGAGACATGCTTGGCCAGTCCATCACCTTTACCCTCAGCTTCTTTAGCAAGGCAGTGGTTGTCTTGGAGGTATGTTTGGGGTCGTTATCATGTTGTAATACTACCCTGCGGCTCAGTCTCCGAAGGAAGGGGATCATGCTCTGTTTCAGTATGTCACAGCACATGTTGGCATTCATGGTTCCCTCAATGAACTGTAGCTCCCCAGTGCCGGCAGCGATCATTTAGGCCCAGACCATGACACTCCCACCAACATGATTGACTGTAGGCAAGACACACTTGTCTTTGTACTCCTCACCTGGTTGCCGCCACACACGCTTGACACCATCTGAATCAAATAAGTTTATATTGGTCTCATCAGACCACAGGATATGGTTCCAGTAATCCATGTCCTTAGTCTGCTAGTCTTCAGCAAACCCTTTGCAGGCTTTCTTGTGCATCATCTTTAGAAGAGGCTTCCTTTTGGGATGACAGCCATGCAGAACAAGTTGATGCAGTGTGCGGTGTATGGTCTGAGCACTGACAGGCTGACCCTCCTCCCTCAACCTCTGCAGCAATGCTGGCAGCACTCATACGTCTATTTCCCAAAGACAACCTCTGGATATGACACTGAGCACGTGCACTCAAATTCTTTGGTCGACCATGGCAAAGCCTGTTCTTAGTGGAACCTGTCCTGTGAAACCGCTGTGTGGTCTTGCCCACCGTGCTGCAGCTCAGTTTCAGGGTCTTGGCAATCTTCTTATAGCCTAGGCCATCTTTATGTAGAGCAACAATTCTTATTTTCAGATCCTCAGAGAGTTCTTTGCCATGAAGTGCCATGTTGAACTTCCAGTGACCAGTATGAGACAGTGTGAGAGCAATAACAAACATTTAACACACCTGCTCCCCATTCACACCTGAGACCTTGTAACACTAACGAGTCACATGACACCGGGGAGGGAAAATGACTAATTGGGCCCAATTTGGACATTTCCACTTAGGGGTGTACTCACTTTTGTTGCCAACTGTTTAGAGTTATGCCAACTGTTTAGAGTTATTTTGAGGGGACATAAAATTTACACTGTTATACAGGCTGTACACTTTTGTCAGTGTTGTCAAATGAAAAAATATAATAAAATATTTACAAAAATGTGAGGGATGTACTCACTTTTGTGAGATACTGTATATCTATATCTATATATATATATATATATATATATATATATATACACACAGTCTTACATTACCACAACTGCCAGGGTGCACTTCACATAAAATATGTATGTTCCTTGTTTGCAAGAAGGCACTCACTGGTCTTTAGTGAAAAACAACTTTTAATTCATGTTAAAAAGCAAGTACATCCATAACGTTTCGATGTCGTTATGACATCTTTATCAAATTGCCAGTATCAACAATATAGAACAATCATGTTCCCAAAGAAGAGAAAATCGCTAACATTATACTTCTATTACCAGCCTTATATACATACATATCTACATCTTCCCGCTCAGCAACTCATCAATGTCACCTCTGACGTCATCTCGCTCAAACGTGAGCGTGAAGCGTCATTTGGATCCGATTGGCTGTGTATCTCCATGGCAACCGTGTATACACAAACTACGGTGTATCACACATATCCGCCCCTACTGATGTCATCACGCAACAGCATGATTTCTACATCTCAGTATAAGCTGGTCGGCAAGCGGTTGTCATGGAAACACACAACAAAAATACGAAAACACAAGCATGCTATGTAAGTCCTAATAAAAAGCGTATATATGTGTGAATAGGAATCGATCAATATTACAGCTTTGAAGTAAAAGCATGATCTATGTGAAGCACAACAGTGCTCTTCAACTAAAGACCCATCAAGTGGTTTAACCTTGATCGATACCATCTCCACACATAACAGCCCAAAATAAAAGGACAATATTTATAGTGAAAAATAAAAACAACATAGCTGTTTAGCAGATACCTCCTATGCTAACAATTTGCAATTCCTAAGTGACATTATTAACACTTTATTTCTTTATTATTCATAATCCCTAATATATACACTTGGCTCTATTATTATATACACTTGCCATACATAAGTTACCACCTCCTTCATGCCTTTTAGAATAGATAGAAACCAGTGTGTTCCCACTAGAATGAAGATTCATGTAGGATCCTGGAATATATTTTCACATATAGGAGTGGTAGATTAGAGTGTATGTCCATGGTCAGTCTATGGGTTATTTAGTGTAGAATGGTCCAAAGTCCAGATAGGTGTTTAATCCCTTTGGTATAACTGTATCCAGCATATGAATCCATTTTGTCTCCCTCTGAAGCAATCAATTTGCTCTATTCCCACCTCTGGGTAGTGGTGGGATGTGGTCAATAACCATCGTTTTCATGCTCGAAACACTATGTCTGTGTTGTACAAAATGGCGTGCTACTGGCTGATCTGAATCACCCGATTTTAAGGCTTCATGGATGGCATACCGATGGTTTGCCATCCTATCCCTGGAGCTCGTAACGGTTTTCCCGATATATACCAGGGAACATGGGCAAATCAACATGTAAATGACATGCGTGCTGGTGCAGGTGAGTCGATGACGAATAGTGTAACGTTTGTTTGTGTGGGGGTGTTGAAAGGTCTTCCCTCTTATCATGCCATTGCATGTCGTACAACCACCACAGGTAAAACAGCCTTTACTTGAGGGCTTCAACCATGTATCCTTCTGGTAACAACTGACTGGATCAGTCTTCACTAGTAGATCACTTAAATTATCAGCCCGCCTATGTACCATACGTGGTGGCCTGGTACCATAGAAAGGGAGCGTCATATCAGTTTCCAGAATTGACCAGTGTTGACATACAGATCTAGATAGTTCCATACTCATAGAAGTATAGCTGCTGATAAAGTTCTGTTGAGTTGTGGTAATGTTTTTTGGTTTATTTGCATGTATGGCCGTGCCATCCAATAACTCCACTCTTACACCATGGACCATTTTACCATCATAACCCCTCTTTATCAACTTTGCTTCCATCTCATCAAGTTGTCTCAACATAGTGGGTACATCACTGTTGTTGCGGATGACCCTAGTGAGTTGTGATTTTACTAGCCCTGTTTTTTGGTGTCTTGGGTGAAAGCTATTTGCTTCCAACAAAGAATTACGGTCTGTTTCCTTGGTATATAATGATGTACCAAAGACACATTGTTCATCATCCTGTACCTTAATGATATTAAGGTCAAAAAAATGCACCTCAGTATCACTGTACTCAAGTTTAAATCTGATGGGACAGTCCATGTTTGAACTCCATGGACATTTGATATATATATATATATATATATATATATATATATATATATATATATGTGTGTGTGTGAGTGTATATACATATCTGGAAAAAATTAAGAGACCAATTCAATTTTTTCTTAAATCAGTATCTCAACATGTGTGGCAGCCATTCCACCTGGGTAGTGATTGCTGATTTGGTGGCTAAATGTAGCCTCCATTCCGCAAGCGCTACTCAGGGTGCTGAAACAAAAATGGGCTGGCTACTATGCTTACATTGCTGCTTTTTCAAATAAAGATACCACAAGAACAAAGAAAAAATTATAATAGAAGTAAATTAGAAAGTTGCTTATAATTGCATGCTCTATGTGAATCATGAAAGAAAAGGGGGTTTCAAATCCCTTTAAAGGGACAGGCTACATCTATTACCCATTCTTCAGTTTTGCATAACCAACACTGTTATATTAATTTACTTTTTACCTCTGTGAATACCTGTATCTAAGCCTCTGCAGACTGCCCACTTATCTCAGTGTTTTTTACAAACTCGCCTTTTAGCCATTTATGCTGGTTCATGCATAACAACAAGGAAGTGAAGATAATATTATCTACTGTATATGGCACACATGAACTAGCACTGTATGGCTATGAAAAGCTAATAAAAAGCACTGAGATAAGAGGTGTCCTGTATGGGGCTTAGAAACTGGCAGAGCTTTAGAGGTTTAGAGGCTATAAAATATATTATGACAATGTTGGTTATGCAAAGCTGCGGAATGGGTAATAAAGGCGTTATCTATCTTTTTTTTGAAAAATAAAAAAGCAAGTATATTTAATTAAGGTATTCAAGAGTGCTACATTACTTGTAATCTCATTGATGATAGAGCACCTTGCTCTATCTATTGAAAGTACACAGCACGTTAATAATTAATCAACTGCATTAACATTCTCTGGTAAATATTTGTTACCACTGACTTGTAATACCAGAATGTGTGGTATTATTAGCTTAGTGTCATAATATAGAGCGCCCTGTGCTACTGTAGTTAGCGCTCCATGTAATCTAGAACTAAGTGGTTTTGTGGTGGGTGCATGCAATAACAAAGTTGGCAGACTATTTAATTATGGTTTTGGTGGTTAAGTGATAAATTATGGGGGAGAATATTTAAATGGTTAACAAGTTAATAGAAATATGTATTTCAGTATAGGATTCTTGTGGTTAAAGGGACACTGAACCCAATTTTTTTTTCTTTCGTGATTCAGATAGACCATTCAATTTTAAGCAACTTTCTAATTTACGCCTATTATCATTTTTTCTTAGTTCTCTTGCTATCTTTATTTGAAAAAGAAGGCATCTAAGCTTTTTTTTTTGGTTCAGGACTCTGGACAGCACGTTTTTATTGGTGGATGAATTTATTCAGCAATCAGCAAGGACAACCCAGGTTGTTCACCAAAAATGGGCCGGAACCTAAACTTACATTCTTGAATTTCAAATAAAGATACCAAGAGAATAAAAAAATGTGATAATAGGAGTAAATAAGAAAGTTGCTTAAAATGTCATGCTCTATCTGAATCACAAAAGAAAAAAATAGAGTTTAGTGTCCCTTTAAGGGGTTAATTTGTTGGCAGTATTGCAATTGGCATTCCATTACTGATGGTGTTATTGATGATAATAGCATGACACTTGCATAGGCATTTCACTCAGATTCCCATTAATGCTAAAGGATTCATTATTTACAAGATATGTCTTAGAACCATGCTTCCTAATTATAAGGATAGACAGATGTTTGAAAAAAATCACTCATGACTAGCACATGTTCAAATTCATTCAAAGGCACAAATTGTTTTAGGGATTGGAAAACATTTTGTCAAGCAAAAATAAATACCTGTTAGCTAAGATGAGGAAATGATTGCACTGTGAAAGTCTTCAAAATATGTATAGAAAAACTCAGATTTTTTTTTAACTTCAATTTAATAGGACAGTAAACTTAAAAAAAATAATATTATATAATTATACACATAGTGCAGATTTATACAACATTATTTTAGCGGCAGCTTTCAAAATCAAAAGCTTTGAGAGATTTTTGCTATCAAACTTGCACTTACCTGGTCTCCTCTCCAGGCTCTTCTGATCGGGTCTTGGTTTTCAAAAGCGCATCGCGGGCACGGTGTCTAATCACAGTGCACCATTGAACTGAATGTAGCTCGCTCCTGCTCTGGTATGGTAGCGGGAGCGAGCTTCATTCAGTTCAATGGCGCGATCGAGCGAGCTGTGATTAGACAGCATGCCAGCGAAGTGCTTTTGAAAAACAAGACCCAATCACAAGAGCCTGGAGAAGAGACCGTGTAAGTGCAAGCTTGATAGCAAAAATCTCTCAAAGCATTTGTGCAGAATTATATAACATTGTTTTTAAGTTTACTGTCCCTTCCCTTTAAACTCTCTTTAAAAGGGAAGTTAAACACTTTGAGATGGTAATATAAAAAGATAAATCATATATATATATATATATATATATATATAAACTCTGCAGTATGCTTTCATTATTTATTTTGTTCACTTTTCATCTTTTCATGTAATTGCATTCTGAAATTGTGAGCTTTTCAGTTCCTGTTAGAAATGGAAGTGCAGAACACTGTTATGTTATACTAGGTGATAAGCCAGGCTATTTTTTAAAGTGAGGTCCTTCTATCCCTATCCATCTATCCATCTATCCCTCTATCCCTGTCCCTATCTCTATATACCTATTCCTCTGGCCCTAACCCTCTATCCCTATGCCTCTATTCCAGTCCCTATTCCTCTGTCCCTGTCAGTCTATACCTATTTCTCTGTCCCTCTATCCCTTTGTCCCTATCCCTCTGTCCCTATCCCTCTGTCCCTTTGTCCCTGTCCCTCTATCCCTATCCCTCTGTCCCTGTCCCTCTGTCCTTGCCACTATCCCTCTATAATTGTCCCTCTGTCCATGTCCCCCTGTCCCTATATCTCTATCTCTATTCATCTGTCCCTGTCCCTATCCCTCTGTCCCTATCCCTCTATCCCTATCCCTCTATCCCTATCCCTCTGTCCCTCTTCCTCTGTCCCTATCCATCTGTCCCTATCCCTCTATCCCTATCCCGCTACCCCTGTTCCTATTCCTCTGTACCTGTCCCTCTGTCCCTATTCCTCTGTCCCTATTCCTCTGTCCTTGTCCCTCTATCCCGTTGTCCCAATCCCTCTGTCCCTATCCCTCAGTCCCTCTATCCCTGTCCCTATCCCTCTGTCCCTCTATACCTGTCCCTATCCCTCTGTCCCTATTCCTCTATCCCTCTGTCCCTATCCCTCTGTCCCTATCCCTCTATTCCGGTCCCTCTGTCCCTGCCCCCTTTCCCAATCTCTATTCCTCTGTCCCTATCCCTCTATCACTGTCCTTGTCCCTGTCCCTCTGTCCTTCTCCCTCTGTCCCAATAGAAGGTGCTGTATATAACTAATAACCAATAGAGGGTGCTGTTTATAACAAATAACAATTAGAGGGCACTGTATATAACTAATAACCAATAGAGGGCACTGTATATAACTAATAACCAATAGAGGGGGCTGTATATACATAATAACCAATAGAGGGTGCTGTATATCACTAACAACTAATAGTGGGCACTGTATATCCCTCTATCCCTCTGTCCCTGTCCCTCTGTCCCTCTATCCCATTGTCCCTATCCCTCTGTCCCTCTATCCCTGTCCCTATCCCTCTGTCCTTGACCCTCTATCCCTATCCCTCTGTCCCTAGCCTTCTGCCCCTATCCCTCTATAACTGTCCCTCTGTCTCTGCCCCCCTGTCCCTATCCCTCTATCCATATCCCTCTGTCCCTGTCCCTATCCCTCTGTCCCTATCCCACTTTCCCTCTGTCCCTGTCCCCCAGTCCCTATCCCTCTATCTCTACTCCTCTGTCCCTATCCATCTCTCCCTGTCCCTGTCCCTCTGTCCCTATCCCTCCTGTCCCTATCCCTTCTGTCCCTTACCCTCTATCCCTCTGTCCCTGTCCCTTTGTTCCTACCCTTCTGTCCATGTCCCTCTGTCCCTATCCCTCTGTCCCTATCTCTCTATTCCTATTCCTCTGTAACTAATCCTATATTCCTATTCCTCTGTCCCTAACCCTCTATCCCTATCCCTTTATCATTGTCCATATTCATATGTCCCTGTCCCTCTATCCCTGTCCCTCTATCCCTATCCCTCTGTCCCTGTCCTCCTATCCCTCTGTCCCTGCCCCTCTGTCCCTATTCCTCTGTCCCTGTCCTTCTATTCCTTTGTCCCTATCCCTCTGTCCCTCTATCCCTGTCCCTATCCCTCTGTCCCTATTCCTCTCTCCCTCTATCCCTATCCCTCTGTCCCTATCCCTTTGTCCCTGTCCTATCCCTCTGTCCATATCCCTCTATCCCTGTCCCTGTTCCGCTGTCCCTATCCCTCTATCTCTATTCCTCTGTCCCTATCCCTCTATCCCCGTCCCTATCCCTCTGTCCCTGTCCCTCTGTTCCTATCCCTCTGTCCCAATAGAAGGCACTGTATATAACTAATAACCAGTAGAGGGTGCTGTTTATAGCAAATAACCATTAGAGGGCACTATATATAACTAATAACCAATAGAGGGTGCTGTATATAATTAATAACCAATAGAGGGTGCTGTATATCACTAACAACCAATAGAGAGCGCTGTATATCACTAACAACAAATATAGGGAGCTGTATATCACTAACAATCAATAGAGGGTGCTGTATTTCACTAAAAACCAATAGAGGGTGCTGTATATCACTAACAACCAATAGAGGGCGCTGTGTGTAACTAACAACCAATAGAGGGCGCTGTATATCACTAACAACAGAGGGCACTGTATGTAACTATCAACCAATAGAGGGCGCTGTATGTAACTGTATATTGTTATTATAATTTATTGTATATTGTTAGTGATATACAGCACTCTCTATTGGTTGTTAGTGATATACAGCGCCCTCTATTGGTTGTTAGTTACATACAGCATCCTCTATTGGTTGTTAGTGATATACAGCACCCTCTATTGGTTGTGAGTTACACACGGTGCCCTTTATTGGTTGCTAGTGATATACAGCACCCTCTATTGGTTATTAGTTATATTTTTTATACCAATAGTCTCGTGCTGCAGGGATTTGACTACGACGGCGACGGACGTGTTACAAACGCGATTATAGTATAGATTCCATACAGCCATTTACTCCACACTCTAGTGGCCTATTTATAACTTTCCCTAATTGGCCACAACAGAGAAAGTAACCTTAGTTACAACATGTCAGTTCCCATTGTTTTATAGACACTAAGGCCTAGATTTAGAGTTCGGCGGTAAAAGGGCTGTTAACGCTCCGCGGGTTTTTTTCTGGCCGCACCATAAATTTAACTTTGGTATCGAGAGTTCAAACAAATGCTGCGTTAGGCTCCAAAAAAGGAGCGTAGAGCATTTATACCGCAAATGCAACTCTCGATACCAGAGTTGCTTACGGACGCGGCCGGCATCAAAAACGTGCTCGTGCACGATTCTCCCATAGGAAACAATGGGGCTGTTTGAGCTGAAAAAAAACCTAACACCTGCAAAAAAGCAGCGTTCAGCTCCTAACGCAGCCCCATTGTTTCCTATGGGGAAACACCTCCTAAGTCTGCACCTAACACCCTAACATGTACCCCGAGTCTAAACACCCCTAACCTTACACTTATTAACTCCTAATCTGCCGCCCCCGCTATCGCTGACCCCTGCATTACACTTTTAACCCCTAATCTGCCGCTCCGTAAACCGCCGCCACCTACGTTATCCCTATGTACCCCTAATCTGCTGCCCTAACATCGCCGACCCCTATGTTATATTTATTAACCCCTAATCTGCCCCCCACATCGTCGCCGACACCTGCCTACACTTATTAACCCCTAATCTGCCGACCGGAGCTCACCGCTATTCTAATAAATGGATTAACCCCTAAAGCTAAGTCTAACCCTAACACTAACACCCCCCTAAGTTAAATATAATTTTTATCTAACAAAATAAATTAACTCTTATTAAATAAATGATTCCTATTTAAAGCTAAATACTTACCTGTAAAATAAATCCTAATATAGCTACAATATAAATTATAATTATATTATAGCTATTTTAGGATTAATATTTATTTTACAGGCAACTTTGTAATTATTTTAACCAGGTACAATAGCTATTAAATAGTTAAGAACTATTTAATAGTTACCTAGTTAAAATAATAACAAATTTACCTGTAAAATAAATCATAACCTAAGATATAATTAAACCTAACACTACCCTATCAATAAAATAATTAAATAAACTACCTACAATTACCTACAATTAACCTAACACTACACTATCAATAAATTAATTAAACACAATTGCTACAAATAAATAAAATTAAATAAACTATCTAAAGTACAAAAAATAAAAAAGAACTAAGTTACAGAAAATAATAAAATATTTACAAACATAATAAAAATATTACAACAATTTTAAACTAATTACACCTACTCTAAGCCCCCTAATAAAATAACAAAGCCCCCCAAAATAAAAAATTCCCTACCCTATTCTAAAATACAAATATTACAAGCTCTTTTACCTTACCAGCCCTGAACAGGGCCCTTTGCGGGGCATGCCCCAAGAATTTCAGCTCTTTTGCCTGTAAAAAAAAACATACAATACCCCCCCCCAACATTACAACCCACCACCCACATACCCCTAATCTAACCCAAACCCCCCTTAAATAAACCTAACACTACCCCCCTGATGATCTTCCTACCTTGTCTTCACCATGCCAGGTTCACCGATCCGTCCTGGCTCCAAGATCTTCATCCAACCCAAGCGTGGGCTAGACATCCACTGAAGAAGTCCAGAAGAGGGTCCAAAGTCTTCCTCCTATCCGGCAAGAAGAGGACATCCGGACCGGCAAACATCTTCTCCAAGCGGCATCTTCTATCTTCTTCCATCCGATGACGACCGGCTCCATCTTGAAGACCTCCAGCGCGGATCCATCCTCTTCTTCCGACGACTAGACGACGAATGACGGTTCCTTTAAGGGACGTCATCCAAGATGGCGTCCCTCGAATTCCGATTGGCTGATAGGATTCTATCAGCCAATCGGAATTAAGGTAGGAATTTTCTGATTGGCTGATGGAATCAGCCAATCAGAATATAGTTCAATCCGATTGGCTGATCCAATCAGCCAATCAGATTGAGCTCGCATTCTATTGGCTGATCGGAACAGCCAATAGAATGCGAGCTCAATCTGATTGGCTGATTGGATCAGCCAATCGGATTGAACTATATTCTGATTGGCTGATTCCATCAGCCAATCAGAAAATTCCTACCTTAATTCCGATTGGCTGATAGAATCCTATCAGCCAATCGGAATTCGAGGGACGCCATCTTGGATGACGTCCCTTAAAGGAACCGTCATTCGTCGTCTAGTCGTCGGAAGAAGAGGATGGATCCGCGCTGGAGGTCTTCAAGATGGAGCCGGTCGTCATCGGATGGAAGAAGATAGAAGATGCCGCTTGGAGAAGATGTTTGCCGGTCCGGATGTCCTCTTCTTGCCGGATAGGAGGAAGACTTTGGACCCTCTTCTGGACTTCTTCAGTGGATGTCTAGCCCACGCTTGGGTTGGATGAAGATCTTGGAGCCAGGACGGATCGGTGAACCTGGCATGGTGAAGACAAGGTAGGAAGATCATCAGGGGGGTAGTGTTAGGTTTATTTAAGGGGGGTTTGGGTTAGATTAGGGGTATGTGGGTGGTGGGTTGTAATGTTGGGGGGGGGTATTGTATGTTTTTTTTTACAGGCAAAAGAGCTGAAATTCTTGGGGCATGCCCCGCAAAGGGCCCTGTTCAGGGCTGGTAAGGTAAAAGAGCTTGTAATATTTGTATTTTAGACTAGGGTAGGGAATTTTTTATTTTGGGGGGCTTTGTTATTTTATTAGGGGGCTTAGAGTAGGTGTAATTAGTTTAAAATTGTTGTAATATTTTTATTATGTTTGTAAATATTTTATTATTTTCTGTAACTTAGTTCTTTTTTATTTTTTGTACTTTAGATAGTTTATTTAATTTTATTTATTTGTAGCAATTGTGTTTAATTAATTTATTGATAGTGTAGTGTTAGGTTAATTGTAGGTAATTGTAGGTAGTTTATTTAATTATTTTATTGATAGGGTAGTGTTAGGTTTAATTATATCTTAGGTTATGATTTATTTTACAGGTAAATTTGTTATTATTTTAACTAGGTAACTATTAAATAGTTCTTAACTATTTAATAGCTATTGTACCTGGTTAAAATAATTACAAAGTTGCCTGTAAAATAAATATTAATCCTAAAATAGCTATAATATAATTATAATTTATATTGTAGCTATATTAGGATTTATTTTACAGGTAAGTATTTAGCTTTAAATAGGAATCATTTATTTAATAAGAGTTAATTTATTTCGTTAGATAAAAATTATATTTAACTTAGGGGGGTGTTAGTGTTAGGGTTAGACTTAGCTTTAGGGGTTAATACATTTATTAGAATAGCGGTGAGCTCCGGTCGGCAGATTAGGGGTTAATAAGTGTAGGTAGGTGTCGGCGACGTTGTGGGGGGCAGATTAGGGGTTAATAAATATAACATAGGGGTCGGCGATGTTAGGGGTAGCAGATTAGGGGTACATAGGGATAACGTAGGTGGCGGCGATTTGCGGTCGGAAGATTAGGGGTTAATTATTTTAAGTAGCTTACGGCGACGTTGTGGGGGGCAAGTTAGGGGTTAATAGATATAATACAGGGGTCGGCGGTGTTAGGGGCAGCAGATTAGGGGTACATAAGTATAACGTAGGTGGCGGTCGGCAGATTAGGGGTTAAAAATTTTAATCGAGTGGCGGCGATGTGGGGGGAGCTCGGTTTAGGGGTACATAGGTAGTTTATGGGT
Organism: Bombina bombina; assembly: GCF_027579735.1. Classification (NCBI taxonomy): domain Eukaryota; kingdom Metazoa; phylum Chordata; class Amphibia; order Anura; family Bombinatoridae; genus Bombina; species Bombina bombina. Next base: position 1,080,070,294 of record NC_069499.1, on the reverse strand, counting down.
GTTAGTGTACTTTAGGGTACAGTAGTTAAGAGCTTTATAAACCGGCGTTAGCCAGAAAGCTCTTAACTCCTGCTATTTTCAGGCGGCTGGAATCTTGTCGTTAGAGCTCTAACGCTCACTGCAGAAACGACTCTAAATACCGGCGTTAGGAAGATCCCATTGAAAAGATAGGCTACGCAAATGGCGTAGGGGGATCTGCGGTATGGAAAAGTCGCGGCTGTAAAGTGAGCGTTAGACCCTTTAATCACTGACTCCAAATACCAGCGGGCGCCCAAAACCAGCGTTAGGAGCCTCTAACGCTGGTTTTGACGGCTACCGCCGAACTCTAAATCTAGGCCTAAAACTTTACACTTATTTTGTCAATTTTTAAACAGCTAATGAAACTTTAAAAAACACATCTGCATGTTATTCTTAGACTAATGTTTTATTTGAATGCATTATTCTATCTAGCATTTATTTAGGACCAGATTACAAGTGGAGCGCAAACATTTGCACGCAAGTGATATTGGGTTTCACGATAGTTTGAATGCAGGTTCAATAACACTGGTATTACAAGTTGAAAGTAAACACGATCACTTGAGCTCAATCCAGATTTACACTAGAATCATTACCGTATCTTTAGAGCTCTGGTTAACTGTTTTGCGGAACAAAAAAGTGTCACAAAACTCCTCAAAAATACATAACAGAGTATAGTTACACTCATGATAACACCATCTGATACAAATTACTAAAAAAAAAAATATTTCACACAAAAGTTATAAAGGCTCAAAGATATGAGGTCTTGCTAGAGAAAAAAAAAAGGGACGTCTATATACGTGTACAGATGTATTTATGTATATATGTATTTACAGATATATATATATACACATATAAACACTTAAATACATATGTACACATATATAGACATATATATATATCTATATATACATATGTGTGTGTTTGTGCATTAAAGCCCTTTGCAGTTAAGTAAATGAAAACATGAAAAAAAACATATTTATGCAATATTCATATACTGTGTATTTACTGTAAATATTACACATAATGTTCTGCACATAGAAGAATATGTTCTAAGAATATATGTGTGTGTGTATATATCTATACCTATAAATAATCATGTGTATATATAGGTATAGATATATATTGTACCAAAATACCATCAGATATATTAATAAATATGTATTTCTGAATAAACAAAACATATTCTATGTAACGAACATTGGAATGTGAAATATTCATATTTTCATGTCGGGTTAGCGCACATGAAAATATGTGATCAGGTTTGCGCCAAAGATTGACTTCTAGGGGGGAATATGTAAAAGCGCATTAAACGTTGTAAGTATGGCTTTTTCCGTTCATCGGGTTAGCGCAAGTTCAATAATTTTTTACCTTTGAATCATAACACCAGCGCAACCTGATGAGCGCAAAAAGTTTACTTCTATCGCAGTTAGCGTAATAGCGAAAGCTCTAAATAGCGCTCCACTTGTAATCTAGCCCTTAGTGTTTAATGTCACTTTAATGCTACTCAATGTGGCTTTTATATAGGGATTATTATCTGATCTATAGTTAAGACAATTTTAATTTTGTAAGCATTTCTCATCTTTCTGAAGAAAAATCAAATCAAATTAAAAAAGCCTCAGAATATGACAATGCATCGTATAAGTGGTGACAGCTTTCCAATAAGATTATATATCTTTGTTCATTATTATACTGTCCCATTATGCATGTATAGATACAGATAATTAAACTTTTTATGTAATATTCCAGACCACCATACATCAAAGCAGCACATGGTTCAACACATCCATACAATGAAATGCTACAGAATTTGCTATAGAATGCCCACAAGCAAAATTAACTTTGTGGTTCATTATACATATGTATAAAAATATAACCTATACAGTGTATTCAATATTTTAAATCAGCATTTGACACATCATTTTAGATAACTCATCTTATCTTCATTCTTTATTGGAACTCCAAGCCAGCCTTTTCTTAAGGAAAACCGATAAATTCCATCTCTGAATCCCATAATTAGATGCGTTCTCTCAGAGGAAATCATGAGGATAGATTAAATAGACAGTGACAGATGGTATTGCAAGATCATGTACAAACACGAGTACAATAAAATCATTATGACGGTTCCTTTACTTTCAAAAGTATAATTCTTACAACGTGATTGATTAAATGTTTGTACCTGTTTCCTGCTATGTTTTTTTTCCCCCTGTCCCTGCTTTTCTTATTAAATTAATGTTCTATTGGTTTTCTTAATAATGTAGACATTTTACAGAATGATATTGTAATGATTTTTCTCAACTGTTGCAAACAAATAATAATTTGCAACATCTCTTTTAAATAAGCTGAAAATAACCTATGCATATTTAATTAAAGGGACACTGAAGTACTTTTTTATTTAGGCTTTGCTTGCAAAACAAAACATTTAAAACTGTCAGTTAGTTATCTAAAAGGATAATTTAATGCTGTTTATTTGACGTATTTTGCTGTGGCCTATTATGGACACGTATACATTAGCTCCTGCACATATCAACCAATCACTGTAGAAATGTGAAAGTTCTTCCTTCCAGGAAATGCACTCAAGTCTATCCTGGGGGAGTGAAAATATTATATTTTTTAGCTTTAAATAAGAGGAAATAAGGAAAAATAACTAATGAGAGGTTGTTGAAAAGTTTTTAAAATATGCATAAATGAACATTGTATGGAAATTACATTTTGAGTTTAAAGACCCTTCAAACATAATAAACAGAAGTTTGTATAATAAGTCTCATCCCACACACCTTCCCACTCACTTACATTATTGTTTTCTTTCTTTATTCTTAGTTTAACCTCTTCTATATAATTATACCATATGGCAGCACATATCTAAACTTAACACTTAAAAGGTCATAATAGTCAAAATTGAAATGTATGCAAGGGTATTTAAGTTTTGTGTAAAATAATTGTTTTCAATAGTTTTGTATTAGTTAAAATGCTTCTAGTGAAAGTTGCCATTGGTTCTGCTACTTGTGCCCACCTACACCAATATTCAAACCTAGTGCCTGCTCAGTTCTCGCTGACAATGTAGCATGCCATCACTGAGCAGGTGCAGTGTTTGCAATAGGGTGCTTGTTACTTCTGAAACAATTATAGATTTTATTAGTAGTATTGTTGCTAATACAAGTATACTGCAAAAGTGTTTCTATTTAAAACTGAAATTCATGGTCATTTTACCTTTAACAATTTTGCCACTTTAATTCAATGGGTTCAGTAACATTCCTTTAGAAAGACCTTCCTAATGTTTTTCAAGAGAAAATCAGCATTCAAGGATATGGAGATTTTTTTTTTATGTGAATAATTTGATATTTTTTGCTAAAGGATGTATTAGATGCTGCTATGTAAAAATCCAATACATATTTAGGGCCATATAATAAGTGGAGCACTATTTATTGCTCCCGCTCGTACGCCAACTCCGCTAGAAGTAAGATTTTTGAGCGCTTCGGGTAGCGCCCGTATTACAAGATGAAAATAGTTTTCGGTCGCGCTAACCCCATGTGCGCAAAAAGGTGAAGTTAGAATGTTGCGACTTTAATGGAGCGCGAAAGTGGGAAATAAAACTAACACCCTACTCACACGCAAACTCAATCATATTTTCTCAGGTGCGCTAACCCGACATAACATTTTTAATATTTAACATTCCAATATTCTTCAGATAGCAGAATATGTTCTATATATTCATTAATACACACACACACATATATGTATATATATATATATATATATATATATATATATATATATATACAGTATATAATACTTTTTTGGTAAAATATATATCTATACCTCTATATTTGCCTGCCTTTTTATGAGACCTCATATCTTTTTATAATTTTTTTGTGCAATATTTGTTTTAATAATTTTTATTAGATAGTTTTATATAGTTTGTAGCTGTACTTTTTAATGTACAGTATTTTTTATGTGTTTTGTGACAAGCGTTAGGTTCAATTGCGCTCAAGTGATCGCCATAAAAAGCAGACGTGTGCAATCAACCGTGATAAACCCCTTTTCTCTTGTGTGTAACTGTTAGTTCTCCCCTCGTAATATGGTCTTTAATCTGATTTGATTTAGTACTTGTGGAAAATATGTGAAATCGATCAGATGTGAATCCACATTGTGATTGAATCCAGGGGCATGAAAAAAAGAAACAGTGTTATGAATAGGTTGCATACCTTGATAAATCTGAAAGCAGAATTATGTGAGTACTTTGACGTGTGGACACAGGCGGTTTGAGGGTTGAAGCTTTGATAAATGGAGGCCTATGGGTCAACCTGGTGGAACCCATAACATGAATTTTACATTTACATTGAATCTAGAAGTATATGCTAACTTGATTATTCAAAACAGTAAGAATTATTATTTTTTTTAAAAAAGAAATCTGAAATACTCCTTTTAGAAGGAATAAAGACATTTGAACACAATGTTCATTTAAAGGATTAGTTACAGAGAGGAAAATAATAAAGAAAGTAATCTAAATCAATGATAAGCAAAATCCATTTCAGTCACGATACAAAATAATAGAATTGTGTCTCATGGTGGAAAAAGAAAGAAAGCGCAATAATAGCAAAGACTTCTCAATAATGGTTTTGTTCAAAGTTTAAGGACAAGTACTGTTAGAACTGAAGTGTCTGCACTTTTAGCAGTGTAATAAAAAAGCAAAAGAAGCCATTGATTATAGAGTCATTCAGAGCACTGACAAGGCTGAAGGCTTATATGAAGAATATATTTCAACCATTTACCTTGGGTTGTACATCCTTTGACATTGCGTCTCTCTGAACTCTTAAGAGGTTTACATTTCAGGATTTTTGCATTTGATACTGCCTTCTATCAATACATTAAGGTAGAAGTGTAGATTCAAGGGATTTCATGCTGTGGACAGTGCTGTGAATAATACAGCCCTTTTTTTTTGTTTAAAGGGAAATTAATCCCAAATTCAGATACAGATAGAGCATATTATTTTACACACCTTTCCAATTTACTTTTATTATCTAATTTGTTTTGTTCTCTTGATATCCTTTGTTTAAAATAATACCTCGGTTGGAACTGCTAATTGATGGCTGCACATATATGCCTCATGTTATTGGCTCACCCAAAGCATTCAGCTAGCTCCCAGTAGTGCATTGCTGCTTTTTCAATAAGGGATACCAAAAGAATGAAGCAAATTAGATAACAGAAGTAGAGTGGGAAGTTGTTTAGAATTGTAGTCTCTATCTGAATCACAAAAGAAAAAAATTGAGTTTCATGTACCTTTGAAGCTGCTTTGTGGCAACTCCACCACAATACTGACTGCTATATAACTTTGCTTATTTGCTGTTTTAACCCCTTGTGCCTAATGGACTTAGTTACTACATCACAGTGTACTTTGCTCAGTGTATCCTGTTGACATAGTACCTACATCAAACCTTCTGCGTCGTGCTCCATCCTGGGGCAGAAGACATTTTCCTTCATATGGTCCAAAAGAGCTGAGCAGTCTTTCTTTGCCATATGAAGGCAGATTGCCAATACAGACAGAGATACTCTCTGTCCCTGTTTGTATCGTCTTGCGGTGGTGCTGTGAGTGGTGTGGGAGGTAAGTGGGTGGGTGACCCATAGCCAGAGGGGGGTGGGAGTTAGAAGGAGAGGGATCACATGCCGCAAATAAATGTTCTAGAAGGAAGGGATCCACTACACTATTGAAAAGTGTATTATGAGTGGGGGCACTACCAAATGATCTCTTTAGACAGAAGAGGTGTGGAGGAGGGCCACTACACTACATTTTTATTATTTAGACTTGTGCATTCATTTCAGAATGAAAGCATTTTCATTTTGAAAAAGGGATATTTGTTTTGTTTTAACAAAAGAATATCCGAAAAAAAGCACAGAAATAATTGTAAAAAAGAATAAACATAGCCGCTAAGCCAGATTCGAGTTTGGTGAGTACCAACTTGTGGGGTTTAGCTGTAGTTTTTTTCTTGGGTGGAATTTTTGTATTTTTTTTTCTTCTTTTCTTTACAAAAGAACTTAATCACTGATGAGCTTTTCAGGGCATCTTTTTTAGGATAGGTTTATTTAAAGATATGTTATTTGGGGGTGGGGGATAACTTTGGGTTTAGTAGGGACTTGTTTTATGCAAAACAAGCAATAACTTCAACTAGGGCACTGAACAACAAATGCCCTTTTCAGGGCAATTTTTAGAGTAGGTTTTTGGTGTTAGTTTTGGGTTTTCTTTAGGGTTGGGCTTTTTATAAAGGGGGCTTTAATTTTAGTATAGGTCTTACTGGTTGGGGCTTATTATTTTTGGTAGGGTTTTTATTTTTTTGTAATGGTTGTGTTTTTTTTTTTTGTAACTTAGGGGGTGTTTGGTTAGGGATAATGTGGGGGTTAGCTGTTGTGGCAGTTAATAATGTAGGGTTTTATTGCAGTGGGTGAATGGTGATTTAGGGGTTAATAGGTTAGGGGTCATTAGCAATGAGGGATTATGACAGATAAGGGGTTAATAGTATAGCAGGTTGAGGTTGCACTGGGGGTGGGTGAGGGCACTAAGGGGTTAATAGTTTAGAGGAGCATAATATGTATATATAATGATTTATGTATATTAATTTTCTAATATCATGCATTTTATTGTAATTATTGTATATTTTATTTTAAACAGCTGAGGTTTTTTTGCTTTTTTTTCTTAAATCAATAAAATGTATTTTGTTATATAAATTTTTTATAAAAGTCAGTAGCCGCAACATTTAATTTTTAAATAACTGCTTTTATTTAACATTGCAATGTTAAACATTATGCAGTTATGTAAAAAAATCAAAGTTGCTTTTATAACATATTTATATAACTAAATATAAATATGATAGTTTTTTTTTAAAAAAACACGCAAACAACAAATACCTATATCCTATAGCTTTAATAGGATCTTTTTTGGTCTTTATTGGTTAGGTAGATCATAGACATGACGTAGAGATAAGGGTTCCGTGGGTTTGGGAGTTAGCTGGGAGTACTAGATTAGTAACTTGCTTTTTTTTTTTTTTAATATCTTTTTATTGAAGAGAATCTGTTCATAAAACAAAACATACATGACTTAAAATAGCAGTCTCATAACTTTGGAAAATACACTGGAAGATAAATGTATCAGATTCGCTTTTTTATTTTTTATACAATATAACAACTGAAAAGCGCTTTGATAGGTCTAAAATAATGTATCGTAAAATGTACTTACATCGCCATAGTTTTAAGAGAGAAAACAAAAGAACATGAGCGCACAATATAATAAAACAAGGTACTTAACCTATCAGATTGGTCATTTAAAATAAAAGGGAAAAAAGAAACTAAAAAAGTAAAAAACAGACAAAAATTAAAGTGATTGGTTCTGCCCTAGCTCTCCGATAAATCTAATACATCAGCTGGTATCCTGACATACTCATCCCACATTGACTGTACAAAGAGAACGCCATCAATTTTACCAGTTTTAACTGCCGAGTATTCCTCAAGCTCTAACAGATCAGCCACCTTATTTTTCCACTGTGACAGGGTCGGGATGACTTTTGATTTCCATGTTTTTGCTATAAGTATCTAAACGCTATTGGTGAAAATCCTGAATAAGGGTATTAAGTATTTAAAGGGAAGTCTTACTGACTTATTGAGAAGCCATATTTGGGGGTCTGGGGGAATGGATACCTTCAATATGAATTCAATTTCCCATATACCATCATACCAAAAATGGTTAATTTGTGAGCACCACCCCCACACATGTCCCTTACCGTTTCCTACAAGCCCGCACCTCCAGCACCTATTGCTAACTTTGGGGAATAAACGGTGCATTTTTCTGGGAGTAAGGTACCAACAATGAAGTATCATAAAATTAATTTCCAAGACAGAAGCTGATGTGGAGGCTTTTCTAGTATTAGAAAACATATTAAAAGCTGTCTGCGGAAGGATGATTGTGCCCAAGTCTCTTTCCCACATATCTATTAAATACGGCAAATTGCAGAGAGGGGGTTGGATCAAAATTGTATATATGAAAGAAAGAGAGTGCTTCATAGGTGAACTAGATAGGCAAAGTTTTTCAAGGTTTGAGGGGGGACGGGTCAGATTTCGAGAATCTTTATGAGTGGTAATGTAGCTGTGCAGTCTCCTATAAGAAAACCAGTTTTTAGCCCATTAAATTTTTTTATCAATCAGTTGTTCTTGTGTGCATATGGAGTCGTTTGAGGAAATGTGATGTGCAAGTATATCAGAAGCCATAGATGTAGAGGCAATCTGAGCATTAAATGAGGTCAGAGAAATCAGAGTTATGAACCAGAGAGGTCAGCGGGCCCGGACTAGAGGAAAGACAGGGATAGCGTTTAGAAGCTAGGTCTCAAAGTGTTGTGGTTTCTCTTGTAATTGGGTTAGCAATAACTTTGGTTCTCCTGGAGAAGCCAGGGCTCCAGCAAAGGCTATCGAGAATGAGTTCTGGATTGATTTCCTCCTCCAACTGGACCCACCTCCTCTGCGTCCCCCCATCCTCCAATCCAATATCCTCTGTAGAAATATGGCATATCTGTAAGTCTCTAAATCAGGCAATCCCAGCCCGCCTAGGGGCCTGGGAAGGGACATGGTTATTCTAGTAATCCTGGGTGGTTTCCTCTGCCATACAAATGAGCTGAATAATTTCTGAATCTGGGGGATATATCTAGGGGGGAGAGGAATAGGTAGAGCTTGCATGGTATACAGCAATCTTGGAAATATAGGCATTTTTAATGAATTAATGAGTCTTAGCCAGGAGAGTCTCTTGGAGCCCCATGAGGAAAGGTCACGTATGATATCTGCTTTAATCAGGAGGAAATTCTTATTGAATATCTCATCAAAAGAGTCAGTTAAATAAATTCTGAGATATTTCATAGCCCCCATGCACCACTTAAAAGGACAGGTATTTTTGATTGACAAAACCGATTGTTCTGACAGGTTGAGGCCCAGCACTTCAGACTTGTTCTGATTAATTGTGAAATTTGTCAGTTTCTTGAATGTTTTAAGTTCAGTCAAAAGGAAAGGAATCGATTTCTCTGGTTCTGAGAGAGTGAACAGGACATCGTCAGCGAATAGGGAAAGTTTATAAACCTCATTACCTAAAGGGATACCCAGGATATTATTATTGTTCCTTATTTTAGTAGCCAAGGTTTCAATGAAGCAGGCAAAATGTAGGGGAGATAAAGGACAGCCCTGACGAGTACCGTTCCAAATTGAAACTGGAGGAGATAAGGTACCATTAACAAGAATTCTAGTGCTGGGGGACGCATAGAGCGAGATTATGCAATTTACTGAAATAGGGCCCAGACCGAAGGCGGTTAGAGAGACTCTGAGGAAGGACCAATTTACCCGGTCAAAAGCCTTTTCAGCGTCTGTTGATAGTAGCACAGAAGGGGTTTTCTTGTTATTAATATGCCAAATTAAGTGTAGGTTGCGTACTGTGTTGTCCCTTGCCTCACGACCTGGGACAAAACTGACCTGATCATTGTGTATTAGGTGGGGGAGGAAATGATTAATTCAATTAGACATTATTTTAGCAAAGATTTTGAGATTCGTATTAATTAAAGAGATCGGGCGATAATTAGAAATTTGATTGGGGGATTTATTAGGTTTCAACAGAACAGAAATATGAGCTAGAAGCTCAGACAAAGGGAATGAACGTTTTTCATCTATGCTTCAAAAGTATCTTAACAAATATGGGGCCAAAATCTCTTTGAATAGAGAGTAGTAGGTATTGCTAAATCCATCTGGATCTGGAGTTTTGCCTGGGGGTAGAGCAGAAATAACGCCCAAAAGTTCCTCCTCTGTATAAGGGGCTTCCAATTCGTTGGTTTGTTCTGGGGTTAATTTAGGAAGTTGTAATTGCATCAAGTAGTTAGTAACTTCGTCCGTATCTGGGTCATCAGTCAAGTCTCTTATGTTATATCATTTATTATAATAGTCTCGAAATGCCTGAGCAATGCCCTTTGTTGAGGATCTCATCCTGCCGGAAGCATCACAGACCCCCATAATTTATTGTTTATTTGTTTTTCTCTTGAGCTGTCTTGCCAGTAATCTTCCCTGTTTATTTGCCCCTTCGTAGTATATCTTTTTTAGATAAAGAGCTCTATTTTTAGCCTTGGTTCCTATATGAAGAAGTAGTTGACTTTGTTTATGTTCTAAGCTTTCTAATAGTGATGAGTTTTTTATAAAATTTTTATGAATGTCTTGTAATTTGTCTAGGTCTTCTAGGAGGGATTTTAAATAAGCATTTTTATGTTTGGCCCTAGCGGCTTTAATATCGATAAGTTCGTCTCTTATTACACACTTGTGGGCATTCCATATGTGCTGGATATCAGTGTCTGGGGTATTGTTAATTTGGAAAAATTTGATTAAGGCTTTCTGTACTTGTAGTAAAGACTGAGAATCTCTGAGCAGAGATTCATCTAGCTTCCAGTTTATATTGGGAAGGAGGGCCATCGAAGTGAACAGCTAATTTTAGCATGGTCGGACCAAGTGATAGGACAAATTTTCGTGTGTGTAATGTAAGACATAGTAGAGACATCAGTAAAAAGGTAGTCGATCCTAGAGTACAAACAATGGGGGTGAGAGTAAAACGTGTAGTCTTTGGTTTAGGGGTGGTAAAGTCGCCATGTGTCATGGACAGCTAATTGGGAAAGTGATACTTTAATTTGTTTTAATGTCTTAACTGGAACTGAGGAAGTGCCCGAAGAGCAATCTAAGTTTGGGTCAAAGGAAATATTAAAATCCCCACCCAGGATCAGGCTGCCTCTAGAAAACTCAAGGACTTTTTTTACATAGCTGATGGAAAAAGGGATAGGGTTCACTATTTGGAGCATAAATACTAACAAGGGTGATGGGTTTGTGAAATAGTATACCAACTAAGATGAGATATCTACCTTTTTTGTCTTTATGGATTGATGTTTCACGGAAAGGGAGCTTTTTACTGATCAAAATCCCCACCCCATTATGTTTAGTGAGATGAGAGGAAAAGTATGCTGTGCCAAATTTTTTAAAGGAAGTCCTAGGCTCATACCCTCATTTAAAGTTAGTCTCCTGGAGAAATATGATGTCACCACCACTTTTTCCATAATCCCTTAGGGCCATTGATCTTTTCTGTGGGACGTTAAGACCTTTCACATTGTGGGATAAGACTTTAATGTTTACTATTGAGTCTTCCATATTTTGTTTGGGAGAATTTTATAAATGCAAGAGAGAGCTAGGGAACCAATCATAGGATCAATAAGTACCGCAATAACTAGCATTTTACAAGACCATTGGGGCGAACATTGTACATAACACTGGATAATTGCAACAACAAACAAAAACATTTGTAAACAGAAAATAACTTTAACATGTGTACTAAGTGTATTAGTATAATAATACACCATACCAAGGGGGGGGAGAGGTGCAGCCTGTATAACTTTCTTGTTATGAAAGTCTTCGTCAACTTGAACAGGAAATGTCAGGACATAACTATAAATTTAAGGCATTCGTTATATTATAATACTCAGAAGAAGTGGATGGACCTGTAGCTTGTCTAAAGAGCGTGAGTATGTGCAAAACTAGATTATCTGCTCAGAAGAAGAACTATATAAGCAAGATGTATCTATAAATGTGGTGGCGTGAACTCCCAATTTACTTATGATAAAAGTGGAACAAGGCCACCCGACCAACCCTGGGTTTTATGATAAGGGCCTGAGAGGCTCAGGATAAGTGAACAGAAAATATCTGTTAGGCACCATAACCGTGTTTGAAGACATATATAAATTTTGTAAAAAAGAAGTATAAAACATATACAAAGTATTGTAAATCTGAGCATTATATACAGTTCTATCTACAGTATCTAGAAAAACAGTGTAAAACATTACTTATATCACCATACTACCAGATCTAGTCCCGGATATCTCTTTTCATGATCCATTGAGTCTAAGCCTTAGGGTTGTAGGCAGAGGACAAGAGAAAGTTCTGTGGGAGTTAAAGTTCTGGAACTCAGGGGACATCCTAAAGGATAATTGAATCATGGCAACGTCCAGATGGACAAAAAGAGAGGAAGGAAGACAAGAAGTATTACTGATAAGATCATCAGAGAGTTGGTTCGCTGTCAGCAGAATGTGGTGGAATTGTCTCTATGCCATTGGGGTCGTTGTACTTTAGCAGACAAGGGTCCAGTGTCTATAGGAATTGGAGGAAAGTTGAAAGCTGAGTCGGCTGGTGGAGATAATTTTAAGTTAAGGGATCTAGAGAGTTGATCCAGGTCATTGAAGTCTTTATAGACAATCTGAGAGCCATCGTGAGAAACAATCAGGCTAAACGGAAAACCCCAATGATATTTAATACGATGTTCTTGGAGAATAGCTGTGATGATTTTTATCTCTCTGCATCTTTGAATTGTATAGGGGCTCAAATCTTGGTATACTTGTAGAGAGTAGCCTTGGCAGGTTATGTTATGATTTGTTCTAGCCGCCTGCCAAATACCATCCCTAGCAGTATACCGTAAGAATCGAACAACCACATCTCTTGGTGGTAGAGGAGGTTTAGGAGGGGGCTGTAATGCTCTTTGGGCTCTGTCTATATCCTCAGGGAGTAAAGGCGGAGAGTTCAGTATAAGGTGCTGAAAATAAACAATCAGAAATGGTTTTATTTGATCCTGTTGGATGTCCTCAGGTATGCCATGTATACGCAGATTGTTTCTGCGGCCTCGGTTGTCGAGGTCTTTGACTTTATCCTGTAATGATTGAACCATTTAGTCCTGATTAGACAGTTGCTGTGTATTAGAGCTCACCAGATTATTTAGAGCATCCTGACCCTCCTCCAAGTAGTCTTTGATCCCATTTCATTCAGGTCTCTCTTTAGGTCCCTAATCTCCTCTTTGATAAATGATTTCACAGATTCCAGGTCTGTCTTGGATGGTAAAGATGCTAATTTTGTCTGAATAGCCCAAAGGGGATCCTGAGGGTTCATTGTAGATCCTTGGCTAGTGATTGTAAGCTGAGTATAATTTAATAATGGAGCTGGGCAAGTGACAGAGTCACCAGCATGAAAATAAGTAGAGACTGATGGTGTCTGTATTGTTGTCTTAGGCTGCTTATCCATTTTCTGGCCCTTTCTAAGGGACATTATATACGTGCTGAAAATTTAGAAAAGCTAAACACCAGCGTGAAGGAATGGCAGGGATTCAGTTATTTCTCAGTTAATTCTCCATCTGTTCTTTTATCACACAGACTCTGCTCACCAATTGTGAATAAAAGTAAATGTTTCTGTTATGTCGTGAGCAGAGAGGATAAGGGTGTGTACTCTGTTTACTGCGTTAGTGTTGATATCCCATTGGTAGTCCCATATATCCTGATGCCAGACCTTATGGTATTAGGTACCCTCTAGTTTAGGTTTGCCCAGTCTGACCCAGTCTAGAAATCAGCCCCACAGATTATCTGGGTGGAAGGACGGCCCGTAAGAGCAAAGTGCGTATGTATGTTCAAGGCCCACTCACGTGTAACAATGCTTGCCTGTCAGAGCTGACAAAACTTCTAGGTCCCACTAGGAGACAAGCGCTACACGCTGTACCAGACGGATGGTAGGTACTGGTAAGGAAGATTATCCTCAGGGCAACTGTTAGATGTGAGCCCGCAGAGAGAATGATAACTCCCGGTTTTCGCGTCCAAGATGGTGGCGATCCGTGGTAACCCCAACACTCTGAGTATATTATAGTAGTGGGAGGCCTTCAATAGAGCAGAGCATCGTTACAGTAGCTTCATAAGCTCTTAATTATGGAAAACGTAAGCCAGCTGATGTCCTTATCCCTTGTTAGTAAGGTAGAGAGCAAAGGCTATCATGGAGCACTCCTAATGTGTGGCCATGTCCCAGCATGGCTTGGCTCCGCCCCCTAGTAACTTGCTTTTTAATGGGGAAATATCGCCTGTAGTGTGATATATTCAAAGGGCAGTCCTGCAGGCTAGATATAGGGTTCCAGCCACTTCTGTCTCGCCACCATTTCAGTGGCGAGATTTTCCACTGGGTAGTGTAGGTTTAGTTACAGTTAGGTATGTATTATTTGAAGTGTTCCTACACAGAAATGTATTTTTGTTTCAGTGGATGCACTGTCTGCAAGAACACTTCAATAAAGCCCCCACACTGCTGATAGTGCTGACTAGGGGCGATGTTGGTTGACATTTACAGAAGCCGTATTATTTCTTATGGGAGACACATCGCATTTGTTGGTGCTTTGTGGTTCGTCCTCTGTTTTTGGAATATATCAACAGATATATGTTTTGAATATTGGCACCTAAGCCTCCAGTTATCATGGGCCATGCTCTAGAGTTATGAGGAGCAGGTTAGCGTGCTCTCTAGTATGTATAGGTGGTAAGTATTTAGGGTACAGGTCAATTTTTTCACCTGTTCTTTTTAAGCCTTTACATTTGTTTAACGAATACAAATGTAAATGTTTAACAAAAATGTTATATTTGTTTCATTTTAAAATTAATTTTTTTTTTTTTTTAAAAGCCCTAAATCTTCATACTGGCCTTACCTAAGATGGAGGTGAGAAGTATTAATGGGATGGTAGAGAACTGTTTGTGAGGGATCAGAAAGGGATCAGGGAGGGGGGAGGCGTCAGTTGGGAGAGTAATACCTATATTATAATACTATTATCCTTACCAGCTAATTAACCCCTTCACTGCCTGGAATGTAAAAATCGTTGTGCACAGCTGCAATTAGTGGCCTTCTAATTACCAAAAAACAATTGCAAAGTCACACATGTCTGCTAATTTTAAACAAAAGGAACCCCAGAGAATCTTTTATAACTTTTATGGTTGTGTTATGACTACACAAACGGTATGTAAATAATTTCAGTGAGAAACCCAAAAGCTTGTGAAAAAGTTAAAAAAATTTTTTATATGATTGCATTTAGCGGGAAAACGTGGGCATGAAACATACCACAATGGGCCTAGATAAATACCTTGTATTGTCTACAAAAATAAATATATCGTTTTGATAAATAAATAAAAAAATAAACAAGACTCTATTTCTGTTTAAATGGAGTGATAGCAAAAATGCTACAAATTCTCCGGTCTTTTGGGCAAGTTTTTCTCTGAAATTCAAGGTACTTAAGGGGTTAAACAATCTAAATGTTCTTTCATCATGATTAGTTGGATCTGTCTCCAGAGCAGGGATATAATTATGGAATGGAAAGTGTATACAAACACAACAAACATACACATTAACACACCCTCCACACATGCACATCTTATCTATAAACTCATTCACACACATTCACATACAGGGCTAGCTTACAAGTGGAGTGCATCCCTGCACTAAGAATATCACACAATCTTGTATTATAAGTGAAGTACTTTGAATAGATAGTGCAGGATACACTATTATCACTCATATTATAAATGGTGAGTTAAGTACCCGAGTGCAACATAAAACAGCTCTGGAAATAAAGTGTTAAAGGTAACAAAACACATCTATAGTATTTCAAAATCTCTTAATCTAGCCCACAATCAATCTATCTGTCTGTCTGTCTATCTATCTACTTATCTCTATTTAACATTACTAAATATGTAAATTCTTTTCACTGTACCTTTTCTCTTTGATCTCCCCAGTTACAGAAATTGATCTCCAAACTAATGTATAAAGTAGGGCATTAATCAAACAGACACTGTGGCAGTGTAATTAAGTAATTTCCACATTGTTTAAACTAGTCAATAATTATATTAGCAAATACATACAGGGGACATCAGGTAACTTGGCAGAAATCTCATAAAGGTTGTGTAAAGTGCTTAATGAAGGGTAAATCACAATTATATCTAGATTTTTATAAGCATCTTAGGTCATGTTCTTTCAAATTAGTTATTCTATGGCTCAATAGCAGCATAAAATAGCATCAGTTCAAATAAGCGTTTTGATTTTAAACACTAATTTTCATATGCTTATAATGTTTTGTAATCAGTTAAAACATTTTGCTGTGACTTCCGGTGGGCGGAGCTAGCGACTGGCAGCAAGGAGTGAGAGCTCCGTGTTCTTGGAGCTGCAAACTCCTTTAATCTTGCTGCCTGCTGCCTTCCCACGCCTCAGCCTTGTGGGGTAATAGTACATCCCTACCAGCAATATTCAGTGGAGGGTTTTAACATCGCCCTTGTCCCCGGAAAAGAGCCTCTGTGCAACATCGCGCGAAAAGCTGAAACTGCTGGGCGCCATATTGGAGTGGGCCCCTGAACACCAAGCCTCGCACCGGAGCTCACTAGTGGGCTGTGAGTACATGAAAACAAGGGACCTCGGGACCGGAGGGTGCGCTAGTGACAAAGGACCGGCAACAGCTGGGGACATAGTGAGGTGTCATACACGGGTGCGCCATATTGGAGCGGACCTCCGCCACACAGACCTCACACCTAAGCAAGCCTAAGGGCTATTGATGCCCAGGACTGAAGTATAAAATGCCGGAGGGGACACAAAAAGCAGAAGGGAACCCTGTATATAGGTCGTAGCTGAAGGGCAGCCTAAGGAGAGGTGACACGCTTAAGGTACTGGTTAGAAGGCTCAAAACAAGGTAAGGCCTCAATCGACATCATAGGTGGGGTAAACAGTCTCACAGCCATATAGACTTACTGCCCTCTTTATGCCAACACAGCACACTTTCCCAAGCCAATCAATCTCTTAACTACTTAGCATCTCAATGCTGGGGTTATCTACATATTATAAAAGTTGCAGCATAACCTATCTAAGCCCTGCTATTGTGGCTGCATCAAGTTCCAAGAGACTGCCAAGTTACTTGCATGGACTGAACTATGGACTTGACAGAAGTTTTTCTAAAACAAGATAAATAAGAGCACTCCCTGCAAGCCCTTTCACACATTCTCTCAGTTCTACCTCATTTATCAGTCAACAGTGACACCTAGTGGCATAATAATCTCTATCTTTATCTGAACTGTGCTGCTGTATTGTCAGAGCCCTCTACATCTCACATGAAGGTTAATAAGTACTTCAAACCCCTTACCAACACACTAGAGGGCAAGATGACTTCAAAATCAAAACAAACTGACAGGAGGCAACGTCACGCTACAGAAACACAGATTGAAAATCCCCCATCCCCAAGCTCCTCTCACTTAGCGATTAACGACTCAGCAAACCTCCTGCAGGAGCTGAAAACTTTCTTTCTGCCTAAGATGGAATCCCTGCAGGCAGGTATGGACACCTTAACTAGTGAGGTGGGCCAATTCTCTACAAGGATGAACCAGGCGGAACAGAGGATCTCAGACATAGAAGATCGTCAGAATAACACTTCCACCTCTCTCAGACAACTGCTACGCCAGAAATCAGGCGCTACAGGATAAGGTTGACGACCTTGAGAACCGTAGCAGGCGAAACAACCTCCACATAATAGGGATCCCAGAAAGCATCAAAAACAAAGATTTATTGGAATTTACAGCCCTCACATTCCCTAGGCTCTTGGGAATTGATCCAGACTGTCTCCCACTAGATGTGGAAAGAGCCCACCGTATTGGCCCAGACAATGGCCTCACTACCACCACAGCTGCCAGGCCTCACCAGGTTATATTTAAATGCTTAAATTACCAAGAAAAACTTGCATTGTTAAGGGCCTACAGATCACATGATGCGGATGTCCTCTTTGAGGGGAAAAAACTCCTACTATTTCAGGACTTCTCAGCAGAAGTTACCAAACTGCGCAAGGAATTTGCCCCCTATTGCTCTCAGCTATATGAGGAAGGCAGGCAAGTGGCGTTCCTCTATCCGGCCAAACTCAGATTACAGACCCCTAGAGGTGCCAAATTCTTTTGCTCTCCTAAAGAACTGAAAACCTTTCTAGACGCCGAAAAACTACAATCTGACCCATAGACTGGGTCATGATCAACGCCACTGGTGGTCTTTCTTTTCCAGATGATGGATTATGGACACACGTGTTGCTTGACACAGGAAGCTATCAAAGAAAAGGACACCTCCATTGCTGAAGTGGCTACTCTTGTAAAAGCCACTCTTCAGGACACCGAATGGGAGCAGGAGTGGCCCTTGCTGAAAGCCATTCTCTACACTCCTGAGTCTCCTACCTCACCAGGAGGAAAGTTATTGCAGGCTGTTATTTTATTGTTTAAGTGTGTTCATTTTTTCTACTGTTTGTCTCTTGTATGCTATTCTACTTTTTCTAGTACCTCATACAGTGTTTGCATGTCCGACTTGTTTAGCATCAGGGCATGTTCCCTAATTCTCAGCTGTTACGTAAGGGCCAATACCCAAAGTGTACCACCCCAAAACTGCCTCTCGCTTATACCTCCCAAATTAGTATATGCCCTAACTATCTTTTTTCCTTCCCTTTTAGCAGAATACATAATGGTTGTGCTCGGCGGATGGATTGACTGCAAACAGACATCTGGACCACAGACGAACATCTTGCCTGACCGCCTCTCACCAATAACGCTTGTAAGTCCCCTTTCACGCCACACCACACTTCATGTTGTAATAGCAATGTCACTGCACCTACTCACTTTCTCTTCTGACATCACACAAACCCAGGTTGGGGCCACTGCCCTCATCGTTGCCTTTTACTCTCACCCTCAACCAAGCCCGATGCCATCATTCCCCCACTAACCCCGCATATGGCCATAAACCTTAATATAGTTTCTTGGAACGTGGGAGGCATAACCTCCCCAGCCAAGAGGAGTAGAATTCTGCAATACCTTAATTCTATACATACGGACATTGCTTTGCTGCAAGAGACATATCTCACTGCAGAGGAGCATGAGAAACTAAAAATAAGGTGGGTAGGGCGCATCTTCTACTCACCCTCGGGGGGAGGAAATGTGGGGTGGCAATTTTGGTACGGAAAAATCTACCAGTAACTTTTTCCAATACAAAAATAGACGACAAAGGACGCTACATTTTCACTTCTATCCACATCGACGACCATAAATTTCAATTATGCAATGTGTATGGCCCTAACCACTCTGACCTGATGTTTTGGGCATCTTTGCAGTCGCTCATTGCCCAACACTCAGACTCCCCTGTTATAGTGGGGGGGGGGGGGACTTTAATATGGCGCAAGCGTGCCCATTAGACAGATTCTCTGACCAAACCTACCCCTCTACAAAGCAAGGACTGCACCCCAAACACAAACAAGAAACACAAATCATATCAGCGTTCAGGGAGGGACTGGGACTACACGATCTTTGGAGATTACAACACCCTGATTACAGAGACTATACTTGCGTCTCGAAGACGCAACACACTTTCTCACGCATTGACTACTTCCTCACATCCCCCCAACTTACTCCTAACATCCTGAACACCTCCATTCTTCCAATTACAATTTCAGACCACGCCCCCATAAAATTAACATTACAGCCGCTTAGAATGTCACTCTTTAAAAAGCCTTGGAAGTTCCCCTCATATTTAAACACCAACGTAGAATTTCGACAACAACTGAAGGCCTTTTGGCTAGAATACACCTTTGATAATGACAGACATAGAACTAACCCAGACTTATTTTGGCACGCATCCAAAACAGTTATTAGAGGAAGAATCACAGCCTATACAGCACACCATTCTAAGTCACAGAAGAAAACCGCTGCACAACTTCTCTCTAACTTGACTACCGCTTACAACACCTACTTAACTAGCCCTACAGCACAGAATCGCCAGAAATATTACGACGCCAAGCAAGAAAGGGACTCACATCTACAAATCTTAGACCATAAGTTTAACATACACCGGCAGGGCAGGTTTTACCGGCATGGCAACAAGGCGGGTAGACTCCTAGCAAATCTGGTTAAAATTCACACACCTAAATCTTTCATAACTGCAATTAAATCTGGGGCACACCTTAAGACAGATACAAAATACATAATGAGGGAGTTCACAGCTTATTACAAATCATTATACACTAGCCAAACCATTAAGGAAAAAGACAAGCATGCATTCTGGAGCAATATACTAATACCTCAGCTGTCTGAATCCCAGAGAGAGAGTCTCAATTCCCCCATACAGGTGCAGGAGGTGCTGAGAGCCATTGGCAACTTAAAAATAGGGAAAGCCGCAGGTCCAGATTTCCTCCCTATTGAGTACTATAAGATTCTTAGCCCTGACATAGCCCCAGTACTGGCTTCCACATATACCAGCTACCTACTGGGGAAATCTACCCCAGACGCGAGATTCACCAACATTTGCATTCTTCCAAAGCCAAATAAAGACCATACACTACCCTCCTCATATAGACCGATCTCGCTGCTTAACAGCGACTATAAACTATATACCAAGATTCTGGCAGACAGGCTGGCGGAAATACTGCCAAATCTGATCCATCCAGATCAGACCGGCTTCATTAAACGCCGAACCTCAGTAATCAACATTAGGAAAACACTGGCAGTCATATCCCATTATTGTAACGCACATTATCCAGAGCATCAGAAACCTAACGTAGACACATGCCTATTCGCCATCGATGCTGAAAAAGCGTTCGATCGAATAGAGTGGGACCATCTTTACACTTCACTAGACAAATTTGGCATATCTGGGAACTTTCTTAATGCACTTCAACAACTCTATGCCTCACCCTCAGCTTCTATTATCATTAACGGTCAGATATCTCCCTCATTCCTTCTGGAAAGAGGAACCAGGCAAGGGTGTCCCCTTTCTCCGTTGCTCTTCAACCTGGCGATGGAACCTCTGGCATGTTATATTCGCCAACATAGTGAGTGCCTAAAAATTCATAGGCAGACCGTACACTTATCTTTATATGCTGATGACCTCCTCTTATATGTAATATTTTGGATTTCCACTGGCGCTTATGAAATAAGCTAGGATTTAAGCTACCATTATATGTGTAACTTATCTAAGTGAGATATTATAAGTGATTCTGATTTTTATCAGGTGAAAAAACAATAGTGTCTCAGTGTCTCAGATAATGGATATTTAGGATTTAGATCCTATGTGTTGACTGGTATAAAATATTTCCTTAATATTTTGTGTTATATAAAAAATAATAATATAACTTATGTATTTACAGATGAAGTGGGTAGTGTTCGTGAGTAGGTTATGAAGAGTAAATAAGTGTAAATGAAGCTAGTGACGATCCAATTGGCAGTGATTAGACATAGATATAGATATATCCAAATAATAATGATAGATGTATAAGTGTTAAAACTTTTTTATTAAACTAAAATTACTGTTAACATAACTAAAAAATATATATGGCAAATAAAACAAATAAAAGCAAATAAAACAAGGGACGTCTCCCTATGAATTAGTCCTCAGTAAGTCGAGTGACTTGACAATATATGGTCTCTGAATATGACTTGATAAACAAAAAATGCCACCTTGGGATTAAAGCAAGCTGTAAGGTACTTTACAAATGTCTGTTGGGAATCGTATTAGTGCCGATGTTCTGTGAGCTTCCTTCTCAGTTTTGTTCCTTCTCGGCTTAACGTGAGATAACAAACAAGCCTCCGTTTCTGATTGGTGGTTAGGGGTCACACCTCTCTTAGGATAGGCTGTGACTGTGCACGCTGGATGTTTAGCGTGTTCAGATGTAAATGATCTTTTTCAAGATGTTTGAACTGCAGCTATAAAAAACTTTTTTCTTCTGCACTTTGGTGTGCGGTGTTGGAGATCCACTGTTAGAAAGAAAAGCTGTGCTCCACTTTCTCGCTGTTCAGATCCTTGGTCCTCCTTGTGGTTTTAGCTCCTAAATCATGGAAATTAGAGAGTCCACTTGAGGGGCTGGATCGCAGCTTGTTGGAGTTTGTAAGACTTTCTTTAAACGTGGTTGTAGAAAAGTAGTGGTAGAAAAGTCTGGAGTAAGATCTACGCGTTTCACCCTCTGGGGGCTTTATCAAGATATAAAGCCCCCAGAGGGTGAAACGCGTAGATCTTACTCCAGACTTTTCTACCACTACTTTTCTACAACCACGTTACAACATTACAAGTCCTACCTGAGTATAAAAGAGGACTTCACCATAGTGCGGCTAGCGCCTCAGAGTATATTTCTAATGTATTTTGTACTGTTTAACCCTGCAACATCCCTAATCTCATTGATGCTGGTTGCCGGTATTTGTTTGTGGTTATGTTTTGTATTGTTTTGTACTGTTGTGTTTTCTTAAGTGTTTTAAGTATACAGGGGGCTTGACCACTCCACATGGCTCAGGATAAGATCTGATGGACTCAAATCAGACTCAGTTACCTTGAAAAGACTATACTATACCACACATTGTTTTGCCTTATGATGAAAGTTATTGTATAATGCTATGTGGCGTTGTTTGAGCTTACCTGTGAAAATTTTTTCAAAAATAAAGTTAAAAAAAAACAAAAAAAAAAAACATTTTGCTGTAATCTGGTCATTTTATATGTCATCCAGATTAGTAGGATTTCTGAAAATAAGATAAGATTCTGCAAACAAGATTTTTTATTTTTTTATTTATAGACAAGGTTAAAGCAAAAATAGCTGCATCAATCATAGCACTAGATGGGTAATATAGAGTTGTCCCAACCATGCCCTGGGGTTTTTTAACCCGGCTCTTCTGGATCACAGGCTTCAACTAATGCTATTCATTCACCACATACTGTCCAAATCAGGGGCAGAAAAGACCATACGGTCAAGGGGGAGGTAGAGGGCAAACCTCTAAAAAGGAGAAATTGGAGAAATTAAAACAGGGAATATTTAATCTAGCTAGCCATAGATTGAAACATTTTGAAATTAGAGTTTTGGCAAAAGGGTTGTCTTTTTGCCCTTCAAACACTCACAATATATTTGAACTATTTGTAGATATTAATAGATTCACACGAAAATTGGCACTACAGAGATACTTGAAACAATTCAAACAAAACAAATATAAAAGGTGTTCCTATTTTAACTAATGCAATGAATGAATGAACTAATAATATTACTATATATAGTGATATTGAAGCTATAGTAGAGAATTTACAAGCAGGATATATACACACATATTTAAAACTACCATCCGAATTCATGCCCCAAAATTCATAGGGTCGACTTACTAAGCAGTCAATGCTGCTTATTCCGCACAAGCCTTCAGGCTCGCGGGAATCAGGAGTTAAGAAGAAGCGGATGATTGACACCCCCTACTAGCAGCTAATTGGCTGTGAATGTGCAGGGTGTTAAGAAGCAGCAGGATGATTGACACCCCCTACCATCAGCCAATTGGCTGTGAATGTGCAGGGGGTGGGATTGCACAAGCATTTCACTAGAAATGTTTGTGCAATGTTAAATGCCGAAAGCGTATTCTGACGAAATTTAGCGATGTCGGGTAGACATGATCCGCTACAGCAGATCATGTCCATCCGACATTTAGTTAATTGGGAGCCGATGTGTCATATATAGACCTATTCTAGAATTTGGTGATGGAAGAATTTGAATGTATCCCAAAACACACATTGGGCAAATCCATTCTATGGCCAAATGAAAAAAGAGAATTAATGGATTTATCTAGAGACCCATCCATAGTGATCAGACAAGCAGATAAGGGTGGCAGCATAGTTATCCTGAACTATAAAGACTACATATTAGAAGCCGATAGGATCCTTATGGATATAGATTACTATTTGGCCCTTGAAAAAGATCCCCACTGATATTTATTTAAAAGAGCTCTTAACCCTAATAGACTATGGATACCAAGAAGGTATATTAACTTCCCAAGAGAAACAATATCTAATTCCAGATTAACGGAATATACCTTTCTATTATCACGTACCCAAAATACACAAAAAATTAATAACCCCTTAAAGACTGATTATTTCTGGTATCAATAGCATAACAGACAAATTGTCAGCATAAGTAGATAATTTTCTCAAGAAATATGTGAAATATTTGCACTAATTTATTAGAGATACCCCAGATCTATGGAAAAAATTGTCAGAAATTTAAAGAGATGAAGAATATTTATGGATGACGTGACGTAAATGCCTTGTACTCCAATATTTCGCATCACTTAGGTATACAAATGGTGGGCCTATAGCTGGAAGAAGATTTTTATATGTCCATAACACAAAAAAGTATATACTAGATCTAATCACTTTTATTTAAAACAAAACTATTTTTGTTATTTAGATGAATATTCCTTATAGTCAATTTTGTTGCATTAAGAGAAATTGTACCAACTTAGAGACATATGACCAACAATCTGATACCCAAGAGATCTAATAGAGGATAGTTCCCTAAGGGCAAGAACATTAGAGAGGGAAAGCACTATTTGCCCTACAGGGACTCAAAAACGTCAAAACTTACGGCTAGATTTAGAGTTTTGCGGCCAAAGGGGTGCATTAGCTATGCGTGTTTTTTTTCCCCGCACCTTTTAAATAACGCTGGTATTGAGAGTTTTCTGAAGGGCTGCGTTAGGCTCCAAAAAGGGAGCGTAGAGCATAATTTACCACCACTTCAACTCTCAATACCAGCATTGCTTACGGTAGCGGCCAGCTTGAAAAACGTGCTCGTGCACGATTCCCCCATAGGAAACAATGGGGCAGTTTGAGCTGAAAAAAACCTAACACCTGCAAAAAAGCAGCGTTCAGCTCCTAACGTAGCCCCATTGTTTCCTATGGGGAAACACTTCCTAAATCTGCACCTAACACCCTAACATGAACCCCGAGTCTAAACACCCCCTAACCTTACACTTATTAATCTCTAATCTGCCGCCCCCGCTATCGCTGACACCTGCATTTTATTATTAACCCCTAATCTGCCGCTCCGTACACCGCCGCCACCTACATTATCCCTATGTACCCCTAATCTGCTGCCCCTAACATCGCCGACACCTATATTATATTTATTAACCCCTAATCTGCCCCCCAACGTTGCTGCTACCTTACCTACACTTATTAACCCCTAATCCGCCGACCGGACCTGGCTGCTACTATAATAAATGTATTAACCCCTAAAGCTAAATCTAACCCTAACCCTAACACCCCCTAAGTTAAATATAATTTAAATCTAACAAAATAAATTATTTCTTATTAAATAAATTAATCCTATTTAAAGCTAAATACTTACCTGCAAAATAAACCCTAATATAGCTACAATATAACGAATAATTATATTATATTTTAACTAGAGACAATAGCTATTAAATAGTTATTAACTATTTAATAGCTACCTAGTTAAAATAATTACAAAATTACCTGTAAAATAAATCCTAACCTAAGTTACAATCAAACATACACTATCAATAAATTAATTAAATAAACTACCTACAATTACCTACAATTAAATCAACTAAACTAAATTACAAAAACAAACACTAAATTACAAAAAAAAACAACACTATATTACAAAAAATAAAAAAAGATTGCAAGAATTTTGAACTAATTACACCCACTCTAAGCCCCCTAAAAAAATAACAAAGCCCCCCAAAATAAAAAAATGCCCTACCCTAATCTAAAATAAAAAGTTAACAGCTCTATAACCTTACCAGCCCTTAAAAGGGCCTTTTGTGGGGCATGCCCCAAAGAAATCAGCTCTTTTGCCTGAAAAAAAAACCCATACAATACCCCCCCCAACATTACAACCCACCACCCACATACCCCTAATCTAACCCACCCAAACCCCCCTTAAAAAACCTAACACTAAGCCCCTGAAGATCTCCCTACCTTGTATTCACCCAGCCGGGTATCACCGATCCGTCTAGAAGAGGGTCCGAAGTCTTCATCCAATCCGGCAAGAAGAGGTCCTCCAGAGGGTCCGAAGTCTTCACCCTATCCGGCAAGAAGAGGTCCTCCAGAGGGGCCAAAGTCTTCATCCAGATGGAATCTTCTATCTTCTTCCATCCGGAGCGGAGTGGGTCCATCTTGAAGCAAGCCGACGCGGAGCCATCCTTCCTCACCGACGGACTAACGACGTATGAAGGTTCCTTTAAATGACGTCATCCAAGATGGCGTCCCTTGAATTCCGATTGGCTGATAGGATTCTATCAGCCAATCGGAATTAAGGTAGGAAAAATCTAATTGGCTGATTGAATCAGCCAATCAGATTCAAGTTCAATCCGATTGGCTGATTGGATCAGCCAATCAGATTGAGCTTGCATTCTATTGGCTGATTGGAACAAGCTGCAAGAGAATGACTGGTAGTGGCAGTTAGGGGAGGAGCTATATAGACAGCTCTGCTGTGGGTGATCCTCTTGCAGCTTCCTGTTGGGAAGGAGAATATCCCACAAGTAATGGATGAATCCGTGGACTGGATACACCTTACAAGAGAAATAAAAATAAAACCTAAGCTAGCTTAGATTTTAATTCACTTTTAAGGGCTATTTGTAATTTAGTATAGGGTAGGACTTTTTATTATTTTGGGGGGCTTTTTATTTTATTAGAGGGATTAGATTAGGTGTAATTAGTTTAAAACAATTGTAATTATTTTATTATTTTCTGTAATTTAGTGTTTTTTTTCCTTACTTTAGATAATTGTTTTAAATTGTAATTAATTGTATTTAGTTTAGGGAATTAATTTAATTGTAGTGTAGTGTTAGGTGTAATTGTAACTTAGGTTAAGATTTATTTTACAGGTAAATTTGTCTTTATTTTAACTAGGTAGCTATTAAATAGTTAATAACTGTTTAATAACTATTCTACCTAGTTAAAATAAATACAAAGTTGCCTGTAAAATAAAAATAAATCCTAAAATATCTACAATGTAACTATTAGTTATATTGTAGCTATCTTAGGGTTTATTTTACAGGTAAGTATTTAGTTTTAAATAGGAATAATTTAGTTAATTGTAGTTATTTTCTTTAGATTTATTTAAATTATATTTAAGTTAGGGGGTGTTAGACTTAGATTTAGGGGTTAATACATTTATTATAGTGGCGGCGACGTTGGGGGCGGCAGATTAGGGGTTAATAATTGTAGGTAGGTTGCGGCAACATTGTGGGCGGCAGATTCGGGGTTATAAAATATAATGTAGGTGTCAGCGATGTTGGGGGCAGCAGATTATGGGTTCATAAGTATAATGTAAGTGGCAGCGGTGTCCGGAGCGGAAGATTAGGGGTTAATAATATAATACAGGTATCGGCGATGTCGGGAGCGGCAAATTAGGGGTTAATAATATAATGCAGGTGTTGGCGATGTCGGGGGCGGCAGATTAGGGGTTAATAAGTGTAAGATTAGGGGTGTTTAGACTTGGGGTTCATGTTAGGTTGTTAGGTGTAGACATAAAAAGTATTTTCCCATAGGAATCAATGGGGCTGCGTTAGGAGCTGAGCGCTGCTTTTTTGCAGGTGTTTTTTTTTCCAGCTGGCTCAGCCCCATTGATCCCTAAGGGGAAATTGTGCACAAGCACGTTTAGCCAGCTCAGCGCTACCATAAGCAGCGCTGGTATTGAGGTGAGATGTGGAGCTAAATTTTGCTCTCCGCTCACTTTTCTGCAGCTAACGCTGGGTTTAAAAAATCCTGTAATACCAGCGTTGTTTGTAGGTGAGCGGTGAGCATAAACTGTGCGTTAGCACCGCAAGCCTTAACGACAAAAACTCGTAATCTAGCCGATAGTGTTTGCTGTATTGAATCCAAATGACATTCTGACTAACCAATAGTAAAACCCCTCAACTGCGTCACTCGACCAATCCAAGCTTAGTGGGCGGGTTTCCTAACCCGATAACTACTGCTGTCAAACAGCCCACCGGACCCTGCGTCAGGGGCATCTGTTCAATTTTTAAATAGCACTCTGTTGTCTAAGACTAAAACTCAAATATAATTACGTAACTTTAAAATCAATTGCTGCTCACGAATGGTGGGAAGGATGGGAAGGGGGCTATAACTTTAACGGAACGGTTACTCTACCTCAATACAGGGGGCATTGGGTATTGATCCCAACTAGAGCCTTTCTTTAAAATATGCTGTAATCTCATGCCTCCTAAAACTATTATATTATTTTATCCCTTTGTATTTACTCAGGGCTTAGCAACATTGTAACTTGATCACACACTGTAGCATCAATTCCTATTTGTACCTTTAAGTAGGTGTTGACTCTCTCCTCTGACCAACCTATAAAATGCAGCCGTTTTGCACCTATTCTTTACCTGGTATTGTTTCCCTGTTCTGGAAACCAAAGCATGCTCCTCTTCCTTCCTCCTTGCTAGGAACTCTCCAAGCCGTGTACCTCTCTCATCTGACTGCCACACACTTCCTGTGAGTCCGGGTGACGTCATCTCATATGCACTGTTCTCTTCGCACAGAGCCAACATCCACACAGATCTTCAGAGTTTCTTTCCGCTCTGGTCTGCTTATTGTCCAACTCCTCCAGAATGCTCTTCAGCTTCTCCTGCAGCTACCGGTTTGCCAATACAGTAATTTGAATCCTATTTTTAGATACTTGTTTATTTTATCAAGCTGTTTATCATTCTGTGATTGAGATACATATCACTGCAGTCCTGTATATTGTTTCCCATTTGTAATGTCAACAACTCACACAAACCTCAGTAACAGGCAATTCTACAAACTCCTGCAAATAGAGGTTGTGTGTGAGAATTAGACATAGATAAACTGTTTTTGTTTTGGAATGAGAACTGAAAAGACACAGCACAGTTGCAATCTCAATTTCTCCCTCTTTATATGAGTACACACATTCTCATCTAAGACATTTCATTACAGAATACCAAGCCCTTTAAAACATGGATCCAGTGGAGCTCACCAACCATGTCATGGCCTTATCTCAAAAGGTAGACCAGCTTAATTAGGGTCTCAGGGATTTACAGGTTGACAACTAAACTCTAAAAAATATAATTAAAGAAGGGTTAAGTACTGCACCACCCCACACTGATGCTACACCAGAGACCCCAGTCAGTCCTCCTGATAAAATTTCAGGATATAGAAAGCTATGCAGGCAGTTCTTTAACTCTTGCACATTATACTTCACTCTAAAGCCTAAAACCTTTATTAATGACCGTATTAAAGTCCTTACTGCAATATCCTTCCTAAGGGCAGAACCAAGAGCCTGGGCTGATTCTTTTAATGAACAAAATGACCCTATAATTAATTCCATTAATTAATTGTTTAACGCTATGTCATCCCTATATGAAGACCCACATAAGCAGACTACTGCTGAAAAGAAGTTAAGAACATTTAAACAATAATCTTTTCTTTTTTTTTTTTTAAATCAATTTTTTATTGAGGAAAAAATAAGTAGATAAATGTGTACAGATCAGATAAAGTCAGCCATATAACAATCAATTGATGTACAGAGATAATGCCAATCCTCCTTTTTCTACCCCTATTAACACCCATACAGGCCACTTATGGACCTTTTCTGTTATCTTGTAAATGTCCAGGGGGTTATGTTATACCTACTTAGAACTGAAAAAAACAAAAACAACACAGAACAATATGCATCTGAAGTTATATAAAAGGTTACAAAGCAAAACATACTTTGGTATTATAGATGCTTAAGCTGGAGCTGATCCCCTCCAGTTAGCTAGACTCGCACTTAAATAATTAAGTGACGTTCGTAGTTGCTTAAACTATGTACATAAGCAGCAAGGAGACCCTTGCAATATTACCCTTACCATGCTATCTTATAAACTTCATATTAGCTGTACCTATGCTCTATATAGAGAAAATTGGAGCGCTGAATCTAGTTCAAAGTTTCATCTGGTGTTTCTAACTAGGTCATAACTGTACTGAATCTATCTCAAAGTGCACTTACAATGTATGACTCCCCTCCGTACGAGTATAGTGGTTGTTGCTGAGAACCCGGGCGCAACCCCGGCCGCTGATCACGCCCGAATCCCAGCCACGCTTCCTCCCTTCTACACGGAGCTAGGGCTATCATCTATGCATACTATCCCTTACATACTATTGAGATCACTATGAGGGCCGACCCATCCCCCGCATAAAGCCAACAGGGATGAAGGACAACAGTGTTGACATTTCAGTGCTTCCTATCAAGTAATAATTAAAGGGTTATGTCCTGATACAATAATTAAGTATTCTGTTTCAGCTAGCTTTAGTGCGTCAAAGCATTTAGATAGGTACATACATATCTGTTCATAACGAATAAAATGTAAAATGTAAGAGAGACACAAAAACATTGAAAACAAAACATGGTTATAACTTATTTTGAGTCATTCTATAAACTTTGTGTGTCCATGCTCTGCCAGCACTCATGATAAAATCTATCCCCCCTCAAATTGTAATTGTGAGGTCAAATCACGGCTAGAGTCTGTCAGGCTAATAATCTGTGTATCACCAGCACATCTTTTCTCCCGGCCGGAATAAATCACGGCCGGGTATTCACACATGTCCATCTTTAGGTGGAAATCTGGCGTGATACCCGACTCCATTCCCAGCACTCCTTCATAGAATGCGGTACCTGTAGCGATGCTCGGGTGTTTCATTTGAGGCAGGTCAGTAAGTATATGTAAGTCCACATTTTCAGTGATTTTCTGCTTCTGCCGTCTGTAACAGCTAATTCCCCACTCATCCCTGTGGTCTTGCATAATAGAGGTGCAGAGAGTTGCCTGCTGGCTATGATGTGGGATAGACTCCATATTGGGATTGCATGTAGGTTTTTCCCGCCTCGGGTGCTCCCGCGGCGGCCATCGGGGCGCATTTCCACCCGCCACTACCATACCAGTGACAAGCATCATATAGTTAATGATAGTTAGCTGCTGTACGATCATCGGAGCCTTCTTAATGTGTTGGGTCTTGTGCTTTCCCTGCAGAGGTGTATGGACTGGGTCGAGCTTACCTCGGTACAAATCCTCTCCAGCCTCCTGAGACAAAACGGGCCGGTCCGGTAATGCTATCCGATCAGATCCCCCTGCTCTGTCAATAAGGAGCTGCAGCTCCTGCTCTGTGGGTGCTTTATCAATTAGTGCCATTAGCATGGCTTCCAGCTTAGCAAAGCAGCTGTCTATCTTATCATTAAACTCTCCGGTCTCCATTGCAACGTTCCTGTGTAACTATAGTCTCTTTGGCGCCCTTGTATCTTGCGTTAGTATGTGTTTTCTCTGTGATATGATAAAGGCTGTTCTTTGTGAGTTAATAAAGGCTGTTCTTTATGAGATGATAAAGATGATCAGCTCCAGCAAATTACCCCGAAGGTCCGGGGGGGAACGCTGCCTGCGAGATAAGCCGCCGCTGTAGGCCTCTTTTGTCCAGTTTCAGCCCAGGGATCATGAACACAGCAAACTGAAGTTGATATTTCACTCTTTGATAGGTAAAAGCTGTATAATCTGAGCTATAATCGGCGGATTAATGTCATCTCACCCGGAGCTCATGAAACATGCGACTGCACAGAGCCGCTACTTGGACACGCCCCCTAAACAATAATCATTTTTGATCAAAAAGAGGCAGAGTCATTATCACCCTATAGGGTTTATGATTGCCACATTGAATTAATTCCTGGTTCAGATATACCATACGAACATAATTTTCCTCTCTCTGAACCAGAACTACGAGAACTCAAAATGTATATCAATGAAAGCCTCTGCAAAGGGTTCATAAGACCCATTACTTCTCCTGCTGGTGCAGGAATCTTCTTTGTAAGAAATAAAGGCAACTCATTGAGGCCCATAGTGGATTATATAGAGCTTAACAAAAGAACAGTAAAAAATCCCTATACCCTACCACTCATCCCTGAACTTATAGAGAAGTTAAAATATGCCACCATATATACAAAACTAGACCTACGGGGGGGCCTATAACCTAATTAGGATAAGACCAGGGGATGAGTGGTCGACTGCTTTCTGTACCCGCTACGGACTATATGAATATACGGTTATGCCGTTTGGGCTATGTAATGCCCCAACCACTTTTCAGAGGTTTATTAATGATATTTTCAGAGACCTCTTAGACACCTGCATAGTAATTTATCTTGATGATATTCTGACTTATTCCCCAAATATGGAAGAACATGTAAAACATGTAAGGACTGTTCTTTCCAGACTTAAATCTCATTACCTATACGCTAAACTTGAAAAATTTATATTTCACTCAACTGACATAACTTTTTTAGGTTATCACATTACACCAAAAGGTATATATATATGGAAAGTGATAAAATAAAGGCTATTCAAGATTGGCCAATCCCTAAAAGTAAAAAACATGTTCAGAAATTCATGGACTTTGCTAACTTTTACAGGAAATGTATTAAAAATGTTGCTACCATCACAAAACCACTAACAGATTTAACAAAACAAAATACCACTTTTCTTGGTCCCCATCAGCAGATAAGGTTTTCACATACCTCAAAACATATTTTACAACAGCTCCTATTTTAAAATTCCCTAACCCTAATCTACAATATGTTTTAGAAGTAGATGTGTCAAACCATGCAATAGGAGCAATATTATCACAAAGAGAAAATTTGAAAGAACCACTACATTGGCTTTTTTTTTAAGGGTACTCTCACCATCTGAACTCAACTACCATGTAGGAGAAAAAGAACTATTAGCAACGAAAAGTGCCCTTGAACACTGGAGACACTTGTTAGAGGGTACTATTGTACCAATACTGATTTACACAGATCACAGGAATCTCCAATACCTTAAGACTAATCAAACTCTAACAGCAAGACAAGTCAGATGGAGTTCAATTGTTTCAAGATTATCCTACCAAATAACATACAGACCAGCAGCCAAAAATGCAAAAGCAGATTTGCTATCAAGAATGCCCAAAAAAACAACCTTTCACTCCAACCAGGGAACAGTGATTCCAACTGAACAGTTTCTTGGTTTCACTACAGGCATTCTTCAACTCATAAAAAATTAACAAATAGAAGACACATCCAAAACTACTCATAACTTGATTGAACAACCTAATGGAATGTTCTATAAAAATGACAAACTATACATTCCACCTGAATTATGATTGTCGATACTTCACAATATCCATGAATCTCCTCTCGCAGAACATCCAAGCATTCACCAAACTCTGAAACAACTCAAAAGATCCTACTGGTGGCCCAGTATGGTAAAGGATACCATTAAACATAAACAAATCTGTGAGATCTGTAATACTTGTAAAATCAATAGAAGACCACCAGCAGGATACCTACTCTCCCTACCCATTCCAGAAAGACCATGGAAACCAATTGCTATCAACTTTATTGTTGATCTACCCACCTCAAACAACAACAAAACTATCATGGTTGTAGTTGATTATTTACAAAGATGGGACACTTCATTCCACATCACAAACTCCCTACATCTCTGGAAACTGTAACTTTGCTGATTAATAATGTAATAAAACTACATGGACTTCCATCCTCTATCACAGCTGATAAAGGAACTCAGTTCACCTCTAAGGTATGGCGTCAACTTGGTTCAGTTTTAAAGATAGAACAAAGGTTAAGTACTGCCTTACATCCCCAGACAATTGGCCAAACTGAAAGAATTAATCAGTGGCTAGAAGAATATATCTGTTCTTATGCCACCCATCAACAAGATAACTGGTCCTCTTTACTACCATTAGCAGAATTTGCTTATAATAATTCCCATCATACCTTACTTAAAACTAGGCCATTCTACACCAATTACGGTTTTCACCCTACTTTCCATCTCTACCCAGAATTACAAAGTTCTTACCCAGTAGTGAATGTCACCACAAATACCATTTCTGAAGCCTTCTCCATCTTATCAAAAAATATAAAAGAGGCACAGGACCATCAGAAAAAGTATTATGACTTTAGAAGGAGATCTGTTCCACAATTTTCAGTAGGAGATCTAGTTCTGTTGTCCACCAAACACTTAGGACACACAAGGAAGTTTAATTGTTTCTTCATAGGACTTTTTCCTATTGCCAAAATAGTAAACGATAATGCTGTAATACTTGAACTGCCTACGGAATACATGATACATATTCCATGTATCATTACTTAAACCATATAGCTCAATCAGAACTCCAATAACGCGCAATAGAGATCCCGTTCCGATTGAACCGGATTGTGAATTTGAGGTTGACAGCATTCTCGATTCACGAAAAGTTTCTGGATGCTTACAGTATCTTATGCACTGGAAGAGTTATTCCTCTGAGGATGATTCCTGGGAACCTGACGTTAATCTGTCTGCTCCATTTTTCACAGTCGTAACCCAGATCGTCCTCGACCGTGAACCCCAGTGTGGTTCTTTATTGGGGGAGCTATGTAACATTAATTCCTATCTGTACCTTTAAGTAGGCGTTAACTCTGTCATCTGACTGACCTATAAAATGCGCCTGTTTGCACAAATTCTTTGCTTGGTATTGTTTCCCTGTTCTAGAAACCAAATAACGCTCTTCTTCCTTCATTCTTGCTAGAAACTCTCCAAGCCGTGTACCTCTCACATCTGACCGCCGTACACTTCCTGTGAGTCTGGGAGACGTCATCTCAACTGCGCTGTTCTCTTCAGCCAGAGCCGACATCCACACAGCTCTTCAGAGTTTCTTTCCGCTCCGGTCTGCTTATTGCCCAACTCCCCCTGTGGATACCGATATAGCCAATACAGTAATTTAAATCCTATTTTTAGATACTTGTTTATTTTATCAAGCTGTTTATCATTCTGTGATTTAGATACGTATCACTGCAGTCCTGTATATTTTTTCCCCATTTGTAATGTCAACAACTCACACACACCTCAGTAACAGGCAATTCTACCAACTCCTGCAAATAGAGGTTTTGTGTGAGAACTAGACATAGATAAACTGCTTTTGATTTGAAATAAGGACTGAAAAGACACAGCACTTAATCCCTAACTAAGCAACATATTCACACTGTTTATGAGTTCCAGAGTTGAGATCTCAATTTCTCCCTCTTTATATGATTACACAAATTCTCATCTAAGACATTTCATTACACACACTGTGCAACAAGTCTCTTAAAACAAAATTGTCTTTTTAATGGGGGTTTTTTCTGGCACGCCAATATAATTCATTTTCACACTATTATTGAAGCTGTCATTTTATTGAATTTATTATTAAAAGTTAAATCTTAACCATAGTTTACTATTTATGTGCTAAAAGAGCATTCTTTTCCTTTCCCTGTCCCTTATATAGGGTTTTTTGAGTGCACTATTCAAATTATGCTCAAAGCACACTTCAGACTGCTTACCTCTAAAAACACATTTTAACAAGGTCAATCTGAAGTTAATATGTTGTTATTTCAGGACCGCTCTCTGTTTCAGTTATAGGGAACATAGATATGCCGCTTTCGATTAATGCTGGGTGGGTAATGGGGGGTTAATGATTCCCCCGACCCTTTGTATGATATGGCACTTCATCTTGGGTTATATCTATTTTCCACAATTAGTAGTCACACATAATAGTTTGAGCTAAGATAACACATAGAGGCCTAATTATCAAATGTCTGTAGGACCTGATCTGACAGTGTGGATCAGGTCCGACAGACATCGCTAAATGCGGAGAGCAACATGCTCTCCGTATTCAGCATTGCACCAGCAGCTCACAAGAGCTGCTGGTGCAACACCACCCCCTGCAGACTCGCGGCCAATCGGCCGCCAGCAGGGGGTTGTCAGTCAACCCGATCGTACTCGATTGGGTTGAATTGTGGTGATTCCTGTCCGTCTGCTCAGAGCAGGTAGACAGGGTTATGGAGCAGCGGTCTTTAGACCGCTGCTTCATAACTGCTCTTCCTGGCGAGTCTTCAGACACGGGCCCACAAGCTCATTTCGGAACTTTCTTCAAATTAATAGTACTTTATTCATAATAATTACTTATAAAGATCACTTTTTTTTCTATGTTAACGTATGGATTCACTATAGGTATGTTACCACTTATTTATTTAATTTGGTACAATCAATTATTGATTTTATAATAATTATAAGTACACTTATTAACGCACTATATTTACCACAGGTCTATAATTTGAGATTATAGATCCATTGTAAGATAGAGAGACTCCTCATACATTATTATATGTAATACATTTCCTTAGGGTTCACACAGCTGGGTTTATAACACCCGTTCGATATCGATTTTATTTTTCATTTAACATTCAACTCACACTTATTATTGTTTGGGTAATATAGTTTATAATATTGGAGGCTTGCTTCATGCTCATATTTGCACTTACAATTATATATATACACATATATATATATATATATATATATATATATATATATATATATATATATAAATAATAGTAGCATGTTGAGGTTGATACTGCTAAGGTGTCTCCCATTGGCATTCACTCTGTCAGTACAAGTGACATCATCATGTACGTTAGCTTTGCCACGCATCATGTTCCACACATAATTTACAAACAAAAAGCATTTGAGGGTGCACTAATACTGATGCATGGTGAGAGTATATTGATACACATATGAATAGAAGGTATATAACATAATATCTGCTACTTACAGGTAGATTCCTCAGGAGATCTGACGCTGTAGTCATTTAGGGGCATATTTATCAAGCTCAATATGGAGCTTGATGCCCCCTGTTTCTGGCAAGCCTTCAAAGCCTTCTGGCGAGCCTTCTAAAGACCGCTGCTCCATAAACTGTCTGCCTGCTCTGAGGCGGTGGACAGACATCAGCAGAAATCAACCCGATCGAATACGATCGTGTTGATTGTCGCCCCCTGTTGTCGGCAATAATTGATGTGCAGCGGACATGATCCCCAATATGTCCGCGGATCATGCCCGCTCACACAATGATAATTCTGCCCTTTAGAGTTTTATCCACATTGATTTACACATAGGGGCCAATTTATCAATGTCTGTCCGAAGCTGTCGGCATTTAAAATTTCACAAGCAGTTCACCAGGATTGCTTGTGCAATTCCACCCTCTGCAGATTAGAGGCCAATAGGCCGCTAGCAGGGGGTGTCAATAGGCTGCTAGCAGGGGGGGGGGTGTCAATCAGCCCGATCGTATAGGATCGAGCGGATTGCAGACCGCAGCCTCAGAGGCAGTGGACCCCATAGAGCGTAGGGGAATTATGTTATGATTGGTTTACTCATGCTCACTAATCGCTAAGAGTAAATGGGAATTAGAGCATGCAAAGATGTTTCTTTAGATTATTGGTGTATTTTTTTATTTTATTACTAATTATATACAATGTGTATTTTTTTATGATTGTGCAAATGATTGCACACAATATATACAAAACTGCATGTGAGTAACAAATTTTTAATAAAGTCCAGATATATTTTTGTAACATAATATTATTGAAGGATGTTAACATAATTACAACATATGTTGCACTAATGTAGATTGTTGTTTTCATGTTGGCTGACACACCAATAAATGATTGGTTCTTATTTAAAAACTTGTGCTTTAAGAGGTATACTAAACGCCTGAGATAACGGTTAGTTTTAGCTGAGAAACTCATAGCGTTTCATTTTATACCAAAAAAGGCTATGGGGCATATTTATCAAAGCATCAATCTCAGTGCATTCACCTGCGCCAATACGTTCACCAGACATTGCTGACGCGGATCCACATACGATCCCCTTATTTATAAAAAAATGACAAAAACATGTGCGTCAAGTACGGCGCGATGAGCATTGGACTGTTCTTAACTAACAGTCACCGATGACACGTTTATTCAGGTTTTTCCCAACTTTATTTATACCATTTAATTACTGTCCATGAACAATCACATTTCTCTAAAGCTAATCTTTTATTTGTCATCTGTTAATGTCCAAGAAATAGATAGATTTATACCACCTCAACAAACAATATCTCATAGAAAGTTATTTCTATATTTATTTGTTATATGATACTTTCACATAAATTAATGTGTATTTATATTTCTAGAAGTCATGATATGCTTTTATTGCATGTTTTTTTTTATAAATGATTATTAATGCTAGAATTTGTACATATATCTTTGTACATACTTGTGTATATGTATATATATATATATATATATATATATGTGTGTGTGTGTGTGTGTGTGTGTTATGTCAGAAATATTTTGCAAACATATTTACATGTCCATAAGTTCCTTTTTTTGTTCTAAATAATGTTGTCTGTCATATCTCTGTGTTTATTTATACCACTATATATATGTATACAGGGAGTGCAGAATTATTAGGCAAATGAGTATTTTGACCACATCATCCTCTTTATGCATGTTGTCTTACTCCAAGCTGTATAGGCTCGAAAGCCTACTACCAATTAAGCATATTAAGTGATGTGCATCTCTGTAATGAGAAGGGGTGTGGTCTAATGACATCAACACCCTATATCAGGTGTGCATAATTATTAGGCAACTTCCTTTCCTTTGGCAAAATGGGTCAAAAGAAGGACTTGACAGGCTCAGAAAAGTCAAAAATAGTGAGATATCTTGCAGAGGGATGCAGCACTCTTAAAATTGCAAAGCTTCTGAAGCGTGATCATCGAACAATCAAGCGTTTCATTCAAAATAGTCAACAGGGTCGCAAGAAGCGTGTGGAAAAACCAAGGCGCAAAATAACTGCCCATGAACTGAGAAAAGTCAAGCGTGCAGCTGCCAAGATGCCACTTGCCACCAGTTTGGCCATATTTCAGAGCTGCAACATCACTGGAGTGCCCAAAAGCACAAGGTGTGCAATACTCAGAGACATGGCCAAGGTAAGAAAGGCTGAAAGACGACCACCACTGAACAAGACACACAAGCTGAAACGTCAAGACTGGGCCAAGAAATATCTCAAGACTGATTTTTCTAAGGTTTTATGGACTGATGAAATGAGAGTGAGTCTTGATGGGCCAGATGGATGGGCCCGTGGCTGGATTGGTAAAGGGCAGAGAGCTCCAGTCCGACTCAGACGCCAGCAAGGTGGAGGTGGAGTACTGGTTTGGGCTGGTATCATCAAAGATGAGCTTGTGGGGCCTTTTCGGGTTGAGGATGGAGTCAAGCTCAACTCCCAGTCCTACTGCCAGTTTCTGGAAGACACCTTCTTCAAGCAGTGGTACAGGAAGAAGTCTGCATCCTTCAAGAAAAACATGATTTTCATGCAGGACAATGCTCCATCACACGCGTCCAAGTACTCCACAGCGTGGCTGGCAAGAAAGGGTATAAAAGAAGAAAATCTAATGACATGGCCTCCTTGTTCACCTGATCTGAACCCCATTGAGAACCTGTGGTCCATCATCAAATGTGAGATTTACAAGGAGGGAAAACAGTACACCTCTCTGAACAGTGTCTGGGAGGCTGTGGTTGCTGCTGCACGCAATGTTGATGGTGAACAGATCAAAACACTGACAGAATCCATGGATGGCAGGCTTTTGAGTGTCCTTGCAAAGAAAGGTGGCTATATTGGTCACTGATTTGTTTTTGTTTTGTTTTTGAATGTCAGAAATGTATATTTGTGAATGTTGAGATGTTATATTGGTTTCACTGGTAAAAATAAATAATTGAAATGGGTATATATTTGTTTTTGTTAAGTTGCCTAATAATTATGCACAGTAATAGTCACCTGCACACACAGATATCCCCCTAAAATAGCTATAACTAAAAACAAACTAAAAACTACTTCCAAAACTATTCAGCTTTGATATTAATGATTTTTTTGGGTTCATTGAGAACATGGTTGTTGTTCAATAATAAAATTAATCCTCAAAAATACAACTTGCCTAATAATTCTGCACTCCCTGTAGAAGGCACCTTCTATCTGGTTTGTTTTTACAGCGTGTTACTGTGGTAGTGTAATTAAGTAATTTACACATTGTTTAAACTAGTTAATAATTATATTAGCAACTACATACAGGGAACATACGGTAACTTTGCAGAAATCTCATAAAGGTTGTGCAAAGTGCTTAATGAAGGGTAAATCACAATTATATCTAGATTTTTATAAACATCTTAAGTCATGTTCTTTCAAATTAGTTACTCTGCGGTTTAATAGCAGCAAAAATAACATCAATTCAAATAAACTTTTAATCTTAAACAATAATTTTCATATGCTTATAATGTTTTAATCAGTCACAACATTTTGCTGTAATGTGGTCATTTTATATGTCATCCAGATTAGTAGGAATTCTAAAAATAAGATAAGATTCTGCAAACAAGATATTTGTTTAAATTTCTATACAAATTTAAAGCAAAAATAGCTGCATCAATCATGGCAGCTAGATGGTAATATAGAGCTGTCCCAACCATGCCCTGGCGGTTTTGAATCAGGCTCTTCTGGATCACAGGCTTCAACTAATGCCATTCATTCACATACGTAAAGAAAAGAGCTCTCTCAGGAACAAACAACAACTCAGTAGCTTGTTCTATGGTGATTTACCACTTGGGAGCATCTTCTATTAGCCAAATCATGCTTTTTTACAGAGAAGCACTTTCCTGAAGTATATCAGTCTGAACCTACTTAACAAGTCCAGTCCAGTCCTGAAATACTAGGCAATCTTCCCCTGAACAAGGAACATGGTAACCCTAGACAATTGTTTCAGCCTTCTTTCGGCCTCATCAGTGTGGTGCAACCATATTCCACTAAACACATTGACAAGGAGTCCACAACCATCACCCTTAAGGAGAAATCCCTAGGTTTATATTACAAATACCATCAGAAAGAGAAGTGTTCTTTAAGGAATGAACGAAAGTTCAGTAGCTTGTTCTATGGGAATTTACCACCAATTTAATGCCATTCATTGTTTGGGAGCTGCCTCCTCTCTTGAGATTATATTCACACCTTAATACCAAGAGAAATTCAAAGGCAAACTTTAATCCCAGGGTTTAAAGGGCCACTAAACTTAAAATTAAACTTTTATGATTCAGATAGAGCACCCAACTTTCCGATTCACATCCATTATCTAAATATGCACAATCTTTTTTCTTCTACTAAGCATGTGCAAGACATTCATTTGTGTATATATGTATTTACAGACATACATACACATATAAACACATAAATACATATGTATACATATATATAAATAGTGCATTGGGGACTTTTGCAGTCAAGTAGAGGAAAACATGTAGAAGCATATTAATGCAATATTCATATTTAACAAAGTTTTATAATATGTATTTATTGTTAATATTTCACATTCCAATGTTCAGCACATAGCATAATATGTTCTATGTATTTATAATTAGGTATCAGTTAATATACCTATATATATATATATATATATATATATATATATAAGAATGAGGAATAAGTATCAAGCGCTGTCTATACTTGAAACCACTAACAAGTATGAGAAAGTAATAGAACAAGCTCTGTAGGACCCAAAAGGAAAGATCACTATCTAAAAAAATATTTTGCATGGCAAACTAACAGATATCCTGTTGAGGATTTTTGATCTGATTCAATTTGGAAATGTTGGACACAGAGAACACTGTATGCAATCACTTTTTTTGAAGGCAGCGCTGAAGTGCTGAGTCCTAATGCTTAAAAGTCAAAGTTTATTTGTATGTTTAAAAATATAAAACAAAAAAAGAGATTCATACAATATACTAAAACCAAAGCTGATTTATTCTGGGTCTGGGCTGCTGGCTAAAACTAACTCGTAGAAAGTATGTATCAGTCAGATATCAGATCGTTAGGATATCCAGAAAAAATGGTGATTTGTTTTAAAATTGAGGTAAAAATAAAAAATAACTATTAAAATGAATTGATTCGTAAACATAAAAAAGCAATTTGATATATTGGTAGAAAGACTAAAACATTAATACGTTAAAAATTGATATATGGATGATAATACTTGGTGTTTTATCAGAGTCCAAAATCGTGTGCACAACGAAATATTTAAACGAAAAAAGTGGCTATAGAATGAAGCTCATATAGTTATAATGAAATACAATTGGTATCCATTTGATGCGAGTATAACTTATCTGTTTAAAAGCCCAATCGTTGGTGTATAAGTGGAGGAGCCGAGGAATACCCCGGTGTGAGCGGTTTAAAAGAAACCGGAAGTGGATCTGTTGCGGAAAACGGAAGTGACGTCACTACTTCTCGCGGTATCTTACGCGTTTCGTGGGTCCTATGCCCACTTTGTCAGAGAATAGATCCACTTCCATCCTAGGTCTCTATTTATTTTAAGAGACCGAAACTACCTTCATTCTAAAAAAAAAATATATATTTAATTTTATACAAAATAGTTTTTTGAATATTTCGTTTTTTGCAGTATATGTATATTTTGCAAGTGTTTGGCAGGAAAATCTGTAATGTATTTTTTCACTAATAATTAAATTGTTGTTTAATAAATAACATAAAAAAAAAAACTTTAAGAACGTGCTGTACTGTTATTTCATAGTGTTTTATTTGATAATATATACCTTTATATATACACACAATTCAAAAGGAATAAGGTGATATATATTTAATAATAATTGATAAATAATATATAATTCATAGTCAATTCAACAATTAACAATAAGTAGTTTATTAGATGTATATGTCGGGTTGGGTATTTAGATAGGGATAGTGATGTTATATACAGGACATCTAAATATGTGTTTATAATATATACAAACACATACATGCATTCACATGTATACAAACATTATATATATATATATATATATATATATATATATATATATATATATATATATATGCATAAACGTGTATTATGGAAATACTTTTGTTCACTTAAATGTTAATAAAAAGGCTGCTAAATCTATGTCCCTATTCAGGCCATATGGTTCCCTAGTGTATAATAGGTGGATCCAATATGTTTTCCTTTTTCTTAATTGTAAAAGTCTATCTTTACCCCAAGACTTAGGTATTTGTTCAATCGCTTTAATAGTGAATTAATTTGGATTTTTTTTTGCGAAATTCCTCAAAATGTCTACTCAGACCATATTTGGATGTTTCTCCCTCTATGTTTTTCACATGTTCTAGGAGTCTGGTTTTGAGAATTCTCTTGGTTCCACCAATGTAGATTTTTTTGCATGTGCATTCTATGCTGTAGACAATGAACTCTGATTTGCAGTTCATATAAGATTGAATTGAAATTTGTTTGATGTTGTTGTTGATGATCCATTTGTTTTCTACTCCATTTTTCGCTAGTTCGTTTGCAACATTCACAGTTTTTTTCTTCCACATTTGTAGAAACTTTTAACTAGTTGTTGACTTGTCTCCGATTTTTTGGGCTTGTTGGTTTTTAGTTTAGTTGGAGCTAAAATGTTTTTAAGATTTAGGTTCTTTTTGTATGTAATCAAGGGTCTCTGGGATAATTTTTTTCCGTTGACTGGATCTTTTCTTAGAATGTGCCAATGTTCATTCAGAATTTTTTCAATCTGTTTTGATGCCTTGTTGTAAGTAGTGATGAATCTGGGTGTATCATCTGTGTGTGTAGAATGTTTAATCTTGTTCTTTGGTTTGAGTAAAGTGCTTCTTTCCAAAGTTTTCACTTTGTTGTATGCTTCCGAAATGTCTTTTTCATTAAAGCCCTTTTCTTTGAATTTTTCTTTTAAAACTGTTGAAGTGGCTTCAAAATTATCAGTTTCCGTGCAGTTCCTTTTAATCCTTTGGAATTGACCAAAAGGTATATTTTTTATCCATTTTGGATGATGGCCACTCTTAGCATGATATCATAGGCTTAGAAAACTATATCAAGAAGGGCATCATACCTAAAGATTTAATACTAACAAAAACACCCATTTTCAATGCAGTAGACATTTAACTCATTATGGATTGGGAGGGTGCAATAGATGAATGCTGTAAGAAATTCATGAACATTCTAATAAGATTTAGGGAACAAAACCTTTTAAAAATAAGAGAAGAAATCTTGGAGATCAGACAATCACTTGAACCTTACAAAGATGATGTATACTATAAACAATTAGACAAAGGAATAAAAACAAGAATAAAGAAACTAGAAATAGACCTGATAAAAAAGAAAAAGAAAACCAAAAAGAGGACTCCAATAAGACTAAAGATACCAACCCAGAAAATGAATTTGTTGATATAACAGATACCCCAAACCCAGATAACACACAACTTAATTCTATTAGAACCTTCTTTAATGAAGAATTACCTCCAAATAAAACACCAAATACAGGAGAACATTCAGGACACCATGAGACACACAAGAATGGGGTCAACAAGAACAGGCATAAGAACCCCCCAAAAAATAACTGTACGAATGGGAATTATAATAAAAATGTACATCATTATACCACTCATAATACTTATCCAAACAATAGGGATGAACATAGGTTAAATAAAAATATACATTCAAGTCACAGTCCCTAAAAAGACACTCATCCAAGAATAAACAGAATAAAATAAGATTACCACTCACAAATGAATACTCCTAACTGGAGGAGAAAAGAATATAGACAGTTTTATCAAGGAGCATCCACCACATATGACAACAGAATTGAACAACCACATTTTTTAGAAATGCGAGACAGAAACGAGTCCATCTCGGAAAATACCGGACAAAACAGTACACTACCACAAAAAAGA
This sequence comes from Bombina bombina, assembly GCF_027579735.1. Classification (NCBI taxonomy): domain Eukaryota; kingdom Metazoa; phylum Chordata; class Amphibia; order Anura; family Bombinatoridae; genus Bombina; species Bombina bombina. Next base: position 1,080,025,976 of record NC_069499.1, on the reverse strand, counting down.
AGGTTTGATTACGTGGAAGAGGAAGCAGAGGAGGAAGATTACAACAGAAGAAAAAGAATAAACTGGCAGTAAAAGACAATATCCAACTAGAAGAAAACTCAACACCCCAACAACAAAAAACAGTACTTTTCAATCTCTCAAAACGACCACTCACAAAAATAGAGGAGGAAGTCCTAAAAAAAGGTCTTTCCTATGCTCCAACAAAAGGACCAAATCATTTTACTTTATTTATAGACACAAATAAATTCATTAGAAAAATTACCTTAAAAAGACATTACACTAAAGAACAGCAAAAAATAAAGAAACAGTTGGGAGAAAATAACGAAACGAACAATGATTCAACCAGAAATGAAACAACACTAACCCAAGGTGACAGGGCAGTTCTAATGAACTTAATGGATCTGGAAAATATAACATATCAAACAGTGGACCTGGAGATTGAACACAGTCAATTCAAACCAAAATCCATATTTTACCCTACTCACTCAAAAGGGAAATTCATCAATATATTTGAAGATTTGGTCCTCAATGATCTGGATAAACTCTGTGAATCCTATCACATTAAGAAAAACAATCTTAGCATTAAAGAAAGAGAAGCTTTAAAAACGCTCAGTGAAGATACTACAATTATCTTCAGAGAGGCAGACAAAGGAGGATCAATAGTCATTCAAGACAGACAGACATATATAGGAGAAGCAACACGTCAACTTTCAGATGCCAAAACATATGGGATTTTGGAAACAGATCCAACAGAAATGTTGCTAAATGATTATCATCTTCTTCTAAACACAGCAATGAAGAATCAAATATGCACAGAAGAAGAATACAAATTCCTTAAAATTGAAAATCCTAAGATGCCAACATTTTATCATCTACCCAAAATACACAAGGATACAACCAACCCACCTGGCAGGCCAATTATATCTGGCATCAGGAACCTAACAAATAACCTTTCACAAAATGTCTACCACTTTCTTCAACCTTTAGTCCCGAAACTTAGATCACATATCAAGGCCACTCCACATCTAATCACAAAATTAGATTAAATAAAATGGGATGCAAAATATGAATTCGCTACACTTGATGTGTCAGCTTTATATACCTCTAGCCCACATAAGGGGATAGAAGCTATTGAATACACCTTAAAAAATGATCTAAACAAAAATCAAATGTGTTTCCTTTGCAATTCAATAGAATGTTTTCTTTCAAGAAATTACTTTTCCTTTGAGGATAAAATCTACATTCAAAAAATAGGCACTGCAATGGGAACAAAGTTCGCCCCAAACTTCGCAAATTTGTATATGGGTATGTTCGAGGATCTTAAAATACAGAACCGTTTCTCAGAAAATATCATCCATTAGTTCAGATTCATTGATGACATTTTAATAATCTGGAAAGGAGATCTAGACATATTCAATGATTTTGTGGAAATGATTAATGATAATAACTTTAACCTAAAGTTCACTAAGGATTGGGACAAAAATCAAATACATTTCTTAGACATTACTATTTTTACTAAAGGTGAGAGAATCAGCACAAATTATACACCAAAAAACAGACACTACTAATGGCTATCTACATGCTAAGCGTGGCCATCATCCAAAATGGATAAAAAATATACCTTTTGGTCAATTCCAAAGGATTAAAAGGAACTGCACTGAAACTGATGATTTTGAAGCCTCTTCAATGGTTTTAAAAGAAAAATTAAAAGAAAAGGGCTTTAACAAAAAAGACATTTCGGAAGCATACAACAAAGTGAAAACTATGGAAAGAAGCACTTTACTCAAACCAAAGAACAAGATTAAACATTCTACAAACACAGATGATACACCCAGATTCATCACTACTTACAACAACGCATCAAAACAGATTAAAATAATTCTGAAAGAACATTGGCACATTCTAAGAAAAGATCCAGTCCTCGGAAAAAAACTTATCCCAGAGACCCTTGGTTACATACAAAAAGAATCTAAATCTTAAATTTTTTTTTAGCTCCAACTAAACTAAAAACCAACAAGCCCAAAAAATCAGAGACAAGTCAACAACTAGTTAAAGGTTTCTACAAATGTGGAAGAAAAATTTGCGAATGTTGCAAACGAACTAGTGAAAATAGATTAGAAAACAAATGGATCATCAACAACATCAAACAAATTTCAATTCAATCTTATATGAACTGCAAATCAGAGTTCGTTGTCTACAGCATAGAATGCACATGCAAAAAAAACTACATTGGTAGAACCAAGAGAATTCTCAAAACCAGACTCCTAGAACATATAAAAAACATAGAGGGAGAAACATCCGAATATGGTCTAAGTAGATATTTTGAGGAATTTCACCAAAAAAAATCCAAATGAATTCACTATTAAAGCGATTGAGCAAATACCTAAGTCTTGGGGTAAAGATAGACTTTTACAATTAAGGAAAAAGGAAACATATTGGATCCACCTATTAAACACTAGGGAACCATATGGCCTGAATAGGGACATAGATTTAGCAGCCTTTTTATAAACATTTAAGTGAACAAAAGTATTTCCATAATACACGTGTATGCATGCATATATATATATATATATATATATATATATATTTGTATATATATATTTGTATACATGTGTTTGTATATAATATAAACACATATTTAGATGCCCTGTATAACATCATTATCCCTATCTAAATACCCAACCTGACATATACATCTAATAAACTACTAATTGTTAATTGTTTAGTTGACTATGAATTATATATTATTTATCAATTATTATTAAATATATATCACCTTAATCCTTTTGAATTGTGTGTATATATAAAGGGTATATTTTATCAAATAAAAAACTATGAAATAACAGTACAGCCCATTTTTAATTTTTTTTTTTTTTAGTGTTATTTATTAAACAACAAATTAATTATTATTAAAAAAATATATCACAGATTATCCTGCCAAACACTTGCAAAAAATACATATACTGCAAAAAACGGAATATTCAAAAAACGATTTTGTATAAAACTAAAGATATTTTTAAAAAACAAAATGAAGGTACTTCCGGTCTCTTAAAATAAATAGAGACCTAGGATGGAAGTGGATCTATTCTCTGACAAAGTGGGCATAGGACCCACGAAACGCGTAAGATACAGCGAGAAGTAGTGACGTCACTTCCGTTTTCCGCAACAGATCCACTTCCGGTTTCTTTGAAACCGCTCACGCCGGCGTGTTCTTTGGCTCCTCCACTTATACACCAACGATTGGGCTTTTAAACAGATAAATTATACTCGCATCAAATGGATACCAATTGTATTTCATTATAACTATATGAGATTCATTCTATAGTCACTTTTTTCATTTATATATTTTCGTTGCGCACACAATTTTGGACTCAAAATCAAATTGCTTTTTTATCTTTACAAATCAATTCATTTTAATAATTATTTCTTATTTTTACCTCCATTTTAAAACAAATTGCCATTTTTTTGGGATATCCTAGTGATCTGATATCTGACTGATACATACTTTCTACGAGATAGTTTCAGCCAGCAGCCCAGACCCAGAATAAATCAGCTTTAGTTTTAGTATATTGTATGAATCTCTTTTTTTGTTTTATGTTTTTAAACATACAAATAAACTTTGACTTTTAAGCATTAGGACTCAGCAAATCAGCGCTGCCTTCAAAAAAAGTGATTGCAGACAGTGTTCACTGTGTCTAACATTTCCAAATTGAATCAGAACAAAAATCCTCAACAGGATATCTGTTCATTTGCCATGCAAAATATATATATATATATTTTTAAGATAAATAGTGATCTTTCCTTTTGGGTCCTACAGCGCATTTTTCTATTCCTTCCTATACAATATATATATATATATATATATATATATATATATATATATGTATATATATACACTGTATATATATATAAGTATAGATAGATATTGTACCAAAATACCATCAGATATACTGTATGTATAAATATGTATTTCAAAATAAATAGAAAATATTCTGCTATGTGAAGAACATTGGAATGTGAAATATTAATATTTTTATGTCGGGTTTGCTTGTGAGCAGGGTGTTTTTTCCCCCTTTTTTGTTTCATTGACTTCTATGGAGGAATACTTTATTGCACAGGCGATATTCTAAGTCCGGCTTTTTAATCGCTTCGGGTTGCCCCACGAGCGAAAATCATTTACTTTCAACTTGTAATACGAGCGCTACCCAATGTGCACAAAAAGCTTACTTCTAGCGGAGTTATGGCTGGAGTGGGAACATTAAATACCGCTCCATTTGTAATTTGTCCCACTATGTTATTAATAAAGACACATGACAATAATATCTGACCACTCATAATGATATGTCTATCATTGTGTTCGTCCTTAAAAGGGAATCCATGAAGATATCCCAAATATAAAAAATGTTCAGGTTTTAATATGTTCATATATGAAATATTGGATATTCAATCATTTTTATATCTATGATCTCAACACAGTCCCATATTGTATCCTTACTTTACCACCATTTTATATATCCACAAAGAAGGCATGTTTAATGATCTGAAAGTGGTGTCTCCGATTACATTGCACATACTCCAGAGTGACCCCTATAATGCTCAACTACGTGACCATTTGTTTGGGTCACCTTGAAACATCACAAGATGTTATGTCAACACTCTCATCCATGAATAAAACATAACAGTGCATAATATTGATATGTATTTAATAATTTTGGGATTAATGTATCCAAGCAATGTATCCATTTGGCTTCACATTTGAGCAATTCGGTATTCCTGTAACCTCCTCTACTCATAGGAGGAATCCTATCAATTAAGACAGTTCTCAGGATTGCAACTGAGTAATGTTGTTCAGCAAAGTGTCTCTCCCTGAGGGCCATGCTAATTGCACTTTTATGGTTTATGTCTTCCACTGAAGGTGGTGCTGGCTTTACTAACATAGGTCTACATTACAAGTGAAGTGCTAATTTACAATTTACTGCCATTGTTGCGCAACTTACCCCCTTCACTGTGCCTTGGTTCTGTGCCGTGTATGATGGCTTTAGAACAAAGCTCCCATTGGATATAAGAATGATATACACCACCTAATCTAGGTGAATGTTAACCTATGCCTGATCTTATATACATGCTTTATGTATGTGGTGGAATATAGGACCCATAAGGAGCGTGTTGCATGTGGAACAGTTACTGCATCTAAAACAACCCAGTTTGGGATCGGGATGATAAGTCCATGTGGGCATTACATCTGTTTTTACAAATATAGATCTCAAACTGTGACCCATCATATTTACCATTATTTTAGGCTGTATATGTGTAAACAGTAACGTAGGATCATGTGCAATAAGATGCCAATGTTCATTAATGGCTTTTTCATATTTTGAACTCAACAGAGTATAAATAGTCCAAAAATTAATTGTATTACCTTCTCTCCTATCTTTTTGAGGTTATTTGCAATTTAATTCTGTCTCTCTCATCTTTTCTATATCCAAGAGCAAGAAATTTTAATTTCATGGCCTGGAGTTGTTCTTGATTATCCCGTTCTGTATTATTTCTGACAACTCTAAGTAACTGTGATCTGATTATCCCATTTTAAAGAGGAAGTCGTGATAATTACAGCTCATGCTCAAAAGTTAACATCGCTAGAGGATAACTTTTTGCGCACCTCAGTTAGCACTGGTATTACAAGTTGAAAGTAAAAATGTTGCACTCTCAAGGAAGTTAACCAGAGGATATCACGCTCGCAATATCACAGTAAAACCATTGAAATCAATGGAGCAGAGATGTTAAAAAAAACTAACACCTACACTTGTGCATTAACCCCCATCGCAATAAGCCCCCTACTCTAATAACTCCTAAACCACCACAACCCATACCGCAATTAGTTCCCTATGCTATTAACCTCTAAACTGTCACATAGTTTACCACAAATTACCCTGCTACACTATTAACCCCTTAACTGTCTCAACCCCCATTGAAAACTAACTGCTAACCTCCACACCCTCATCGCAAACTACCCCCTAACCTATTAACCCCTAACCATCACACCCCATTACAAAATACTCTTAACCTATTAACCCCCTAACTGCCAAAGAAGCCCTCGCAAAATACCAAAATAGTTTGAAATACAACAAATACCACAAATACAGGTAAAGGCAACATTTAAAATGAAACGTTTATGGTTAAGATAGAGCATGCAGTTTTAAACAACTTTCGAGCTTACTTCTCTTATAAAATGCCTTGTTGTCTTGACTATAGGGATGGCTTAACCATGGGACCAAATGAGCCCAACGGACCCAGGCAGCACTTGACAAGGAGCAGCACTTCAGTGACTGAGTCTGTTACTGTCATATCCAGATCACTCCTGTCCTGTGTCTGAGTGGGGAAGTAGCAGGCTCCCAGCAACATAACCACATCACGCACAAAGACACAGAACTGGTCAGGGGTGACATTTAAGGTAGGACAAGCGCATCTCTTCCCTTACTTCCTACCAAAGTATTGCACAATGGTGCATTAGCATCGGTTGCATGCAGACAAGCAGGCTTAGTAATGTCAGCGGTCATTTCTTTCTTGGACCCAGGCAGCACAATATCTTGAGCCGGCCCTGCATGACTCCTTTGTTAAAAGCATATCTAGGTAGTTTCAGAAGCACCAATGTACTGCTGGGAGCTAGCTGCTGATTGGTGGTGGCTGCATATATATGCCTCTTATTATTGGTTTACCCAATGTGTTCAGCTAGCTCACCGTAGTGCATTACTGCAACAAAGAAATGCAACAGAGTGAAGCACATTTGATAATAGACAGTGATTAAAATTGCATGCTCTATTTGAATCATGAAAGAAAAAAATGCGGGTTCCATATTCTTTTATATTATTGTGTTATTGTCAATAGCATATGTAGAAAACAATAGCATGAGAGTAATTTCCTAAATATTTCAAACACAAACTAATATTCTATATTTCACATCCATTCACCTTCACAAGACACCATTTTAGGATCCTACACCTCAGCTCTGGTGTAAAGTTACTAACTGAAAATTACAACTTTGATTTTGAACCTTAAACACACTCTTACCCTTAACCAAACTCATTGAGCACAAAAAAAAATATAGTTTTAAATACATCAAACATAAGATATTTGAACCAAAAGGTCTAACTATATAGAATATCACAAAAAGGCATCTATTATCATTCAAATTAATTTATTGTGATACTTTCAATTTTTAAGTACCCCCTTATCTTAGAGAAAGAAAGAATATGTTTTGCTCTATATTCCCATAGCACTCTCAAATGATCATGTTGCCATTTCTGCCCCTTCCACATCATTTCCCAAACAGCACAAAAACTGTTTCTGTGCTGGAGAACAATACTGTATTGTCCTCTGCATTCTACATTTGTTCTGTTGTCTTTGCTGTTGCAGATTTATCTAACACAGCTTCAATTATTCTGTTATCACACAGGCACACTTCCAGTCTTCGCCTGCTGATGAAAATGCATGAGGAATCATAATCACATGGGCATGATTAACAAGTTCATAAATATGACCAGTATCAATTAAAAATATGCTTAAAGCAGGAAAATTGAGCAGGAGAGCAGAAAATTAAGTTGAATTTAAAGGTTGTATGTGAGAGCATCAACCCATATACCCAGATTAAAATTACTAGCAGGTTAATTGAGCAGCTGTGCAGAAAATGATGTAGAATAGTTCTATAACAATTCATCTACATTATAAATGCAGTGGGAGACAGCTGCATATTAGAAAACATTTTCTCTGGTTTTAAGATTCAGTAATATCAGGTCAACCATGAATAAAAAAATTCCCCAAAACTAAAATGTGAAGACATCAGACTTGTTATGTGAAATTATAAATAATAGACGTGCACATTCTGCTGCTCGGTTAGATGCCGAATGTGGAAGACGGCCGCTACTCTCAGCCTTTGGATTCCTTCTTGAAAAAGTGCAACACACTAAAATGTGTGCACATCCAGATTTTGGTGTGTTGTACGTTCACAAGTAAAAAAATACCGGTGTTAAAATAACCGAAGGTCGCATCCGGCCACCTTCTTAGGCATTTGGCAGCTAACGAAGCGGCTGAATGCATATGTCTAATAAATAGTAATTATAAATAATTAGTCTGACATCAATAGTGGGGAAGATATTTGAACGGATTATAAGGGATTATATTGATGCGCATATTCATGTAAACAAGATAATGGAGCATATTTATCAAAACGTCAATCTCAGTGCATTCGCCGGCGTCAATACACTCGCCAGACATCGCTAACGCGGATCCACATACGATCCCCTTATTTATAAAAAAGTAAAAAACACGCGCGTCAAGTACGGTGCAATGAGCATCGGACTGTTGTTAACTAACAGTCATCGATGAAGCAGTTATTCAGGTTTTTCCCAACTTTATTTATACCTTTTCATTACTGTCCATGAACAAGCACATTTCTCTAAAGCTAATCTTTTATTTTTCATCTGGTAATGTCCAAGAAATAGATAGATTTATACCTAAACAAGCAATATCTCATAGAAAGTTATTTTTACATTTATTTGTTATAGAAAACAAAATCTGTTATATGATACTTTCACATAAATTGATGTGTATTTGTATTTCTAGAAGTCATGATATCCTTTTATCTCATGTATTTTTTATAAATGTTTATTAATGCTAGAATTTGTACATATATATTTGCACATAGTTGTGTATATATATATATATATATATATATATATATGTGTGTGTGTGTGTGTGTGTGTGTGTTTGTGTGTGTGTGTTATGTCAGAAATCTTTTGCAAACATATTTACATGTCCCTAAGTTCCTTTTTTGTTCTAAACAATATTGTCTGTCATATCTCTGTGTTTATTTATACCACTATATGTATATAGTGAAAATGTTTTATTATTCTGAGCAGGAATAATTGTGAATGTAGCATGTCATCAGGGTATCATATGTATTTATTTGCAATCAATGGATTTTTTAAGAGTTGGACCAGTTTTCTCTCTGTACCTGTGTAACCCCTCCTGATTGCAATCTAGTTTTAAAAACCACCCCTACACAGGTGTTATAAAATGGGCTGGCATATAAGATGACATTTCTTACTGAAAAATAAATTCAGGAGAAGGAAGAAATACACTGAAAATAGCATGACAGTAAAGAGTTGATTCAGATACAGCATGTAATTTTAAACAACTTTCCAATTTATTTCCATTAAAAAAAATGTGCACAGTCTTTTATATTTACAATTTTTGAGTCACCAGATCCTACTGAGCATGTTCAAGAATTCACAGACTATACGTATATGCATTTGTGATTGGCTGATCACATGGTACAAGGGGAGTGGAAATATACATAACTTTGAAATTTGTTATAAAAAAATCTACTACTCATTTGAGGTTCAGACTAAGGGCTAGATTTATTAAAGCTAAGGCGGACAGGGGCACGTATACGCACCACTGTACGCCTCAGCTCGCCTGTGGCGGGGCAAAATTACCTGCAGGTGTTCACCATTGCACACGAGCGCAATTTTGCGCTCACGTGCAATCCCACCCCCTGCCCGCGCACAGCCAATCACGCACGGGCAGGAGCTGTCAATCTCCTCGGTCTGACTAGATTGAGGAGATTGAATTTCGCCAACATAGAGATGGCGAAGAGGTTAGGGAAGCGGCGGTCTGGTGACCGCTGCTTTATAAATTACGGCGAGCAAGTTCTTGTGAGAACTTGTAGCCGTAGGGCTTTAATAAATCTAGCCCTAAGTGCTATTGCATTGTCTTGTTATCTTGCATTTGTTGATTATGCAAATCTAATGTGTTGACTGGTCCTTTAAACTTTAAAGTCAGCTGCGGAGCAGCAATGCACTTCTTGAAGCTAGTGGAACACATCTCATGTGCCAATGACAAGAAGAATATTTCTGAAGCCATTAAACACCAGCTAGCACCCGGTAGAGCATTCCAGCTCCTGATCCTACCTAGGTATTATTTTTATGAAAAGATACCAAATGAACATTGCACATTTGATAATAAAAATAAATTGAAATGTTTAAAACTGCATGCTCTATCTGAATCATATAAGTTCAATTTTGAATTTCATGTCCCTTTAACAACTTGTCAAAAATGAATCTATTACTCCAAAACCCATTAATATGAAAATTGAGGGTGCAGCTGTTACAGACCTATGGGTCTGCCCCAGCACTCTTATTTAGCATATTAGGAAGCTGTACACTTACATTGACACTGTACTGTAAAGTGTCAACACCTTTTTGCATAGAAAAAGTATTCAAATAATCACCACACAAGATACCTTCCCAATTCCCAGTCACAGAATAAAGGGACAACACCTTTCCATAATCATAATGCCATTATACACAAGTGAAGTTATTTTATATATGATATATGAAAGAACTTTCCTTGTGTATAATACATCATAATGATTATGGCAGTCACATATATATAAAACCCCCAGCAAATGTCCACTTACTTGCACTGACTTGCTGCAGACAAAGCACAAGTCAGTGCAACACTCCAGTCTTTGACTGCTCCTCAGGCAGTTGGGTTACGGGTGGAGGAGGAGTCTCTAACTAAGACGGCCTGCTGGGTAATAGAAGCACACTGATAGTCAATGACTGACTAAAGCAAGCAGTAGCCTATCCACAGCTACTTAATCCCCAGACCCCACCCAAACGATGACTCACACACCACAGTCACACACGCATGCAACTGCTCCACCTGACTTGTTGCCTGCATTCAGAGCCGGCTCTAACAAGGGGCCCCTAGCCAGAACAAAATACACTTCAAAGAAATGGTACAATGCACTATGCCATACACAAATATATACATTCACACACACAGAAACATATACATACATCCATACACACACAAACAGGTACACACATACAGTACACACATATACACAGATACACACACATAGGTAAACAGTCACATACAGTACACACATATACACAGATACACACACAGAGGCAGTAAACATACAGACTTTACACAAACACAGATACACACACACACATAGGTAAACAGTTACATACAGTACACACATATACACAGAGGCAGTAAACATACAGACTTTACACAAACACAGATACAGACACACACACCAATACAGACACACACAGTACACAGACACTCACATGTACACACACAGTTACATATACACACATGCACACACACACAAATGCATATACACACTTGTATACACATAGTACACAGATACACTGTTGTCACATGTACACACACACACCGAGACAGTACACACATATAGACAGTACACACATATACACAGGTACACACACACACACACAGGTACACACACACAGTACATAAACATACACACCTCTAATTTTTCCTGTTTTTTTCCAATGCCCTAGAAATACTGGAATGTATTGGCAGATATACATGAGCTCCTGCAGTGATCCATCGATCACTGTGTAGTGTGTTGCAATCCAGCATTTCTAGGCCAATTGATAAAAAAAACACAGGAAAATTGAAGGAAAATAGGGAAATCAAATAATGAAAATATGTTGCAAAGATTTTTAAACACATAATTATGAGTGACATTCTTAAATTAACATCCCTTTAATGCAATGTACTAATCTAGTAATACATATTTCACATCTTGTATTTAAATCAACAAAAACTGCATTAAAAGACCTATGCTGGTGACCTATACATAATTTATCTTGTACCAGATTGCTGTGAGCTGTAGCTTCACTTAAAGTAACATATTGTTATAGCAATTTTATGCTATAGTGGTGATAGTTTTCTTCTACATTAAAAAACAGAAACATTGAAATAAAGGAGAAAGAGGGAGGAAGAGGAGAGATATAGTAGAAAGTAAAGGGGGGACGTGGGAGAGAGACAACAGGGTGAGATAGTGTGTGATAAGAGTGGAGAAGGTGAGATAGTAAAGAAGAGATGAATGAGGAGGAAAGAAGAAACTCCCCAAAAAGGAACAGTAGAGAAAAAGAATAGAAAGGTTTTCCCCCTGTTATGTCACACACTTAAACAGTCTCCTGAACAAAGAATTCACACATATTAAACAGCCCATCTGATCTAGGAGCAAGGGGGTTAAAAGGCTGTGCCCTGCTGTAAACACACAAAACCTGTGTTCCGTTAACAATAATAGACCTTATTTATTGCTGACATCTGCCCCTCTTACCCTTTGTTTATCTCTCTGATCTCCTGTGGCTTAACACAGTGAGCTGCCTCAACAGAAGTACCAACAGAACCGCACGTGGGCAGGAAGAAGGGGGAGAGAAAGGAGGGGACAGCATTTAATAAAGTGCTGCCGTAAACAAAATCAGACCTCAGAATTCAGGGAAGTCAAAAGCCACAGAACGGCACACTGCATGTTTTACAACTTTTTACAGTTTTTTTCCCCCAGTCTGTCCTGAGTGCTACTGCTCACCCTCCCCCCACCCCACTATTGTACTGAACATAAACTGAAAACCGGCACAACTTAGTTAGGGCTCAATAAAAAGTGTTTGCTATTTATATTTAGTAATAGGAGAAGGCGATACCATGAATGTGGGGCAGACACTCAGAGAAGGAGGGAGGTGAGGGAGCGGGTTTCAGCCTTTACTTACCAGCACCATTGTCCTATGTGTCTTTATCTCAGTGACTGACTCACTTTTAAAATAATGTTTAGTAAAAAAAATAATCTTAAATTTTATATATATAAAAAAATTGTAACAAAAGGTAACGCCCCCCCACGCCGATTTCACCCACTGCCATGTAATAATATGAATTGACTTGAGAGATGTCTATTGCGATCCATATTAAACAAAGGGTAAGAGGGGCAGAGGTCAGCAATAAATAAGGTCTATTATTGTAAACGGAACACAGGGTTTTTTTTGTGTGTGTTCACAGCAGTGCACAGCCTTTTAACCCCCTTGCTCCTAGATCAGATGGGCTGTTTAATATGTGTGAATTCTTTGTTCAGGAGACTGTTTAAGTGTCTGACATAACAGGGGGAAAACCTTTCTATTCTTTTTCTCTACTGTTCTTTTTTTGGGGGTTTCTTCTTTCCTCCTCATTCATCTCTTCTTTACTATCTCACCTTCTCCACTCTTATCGCACACTATCTCACCCTGTTGTCTCTCTCCCACTTCCCCCCTTTACTTTCTACTATATCTCTCCTCTTCCTCCCTCTTTCTCCTTTATTTCAATGTTTCTGTTTTTTAATGTAGAAGAAAACTATCACCATTATAGCATAACATTGCTATAACAATATGTTACTTTAAGTGAAGCTACAGCTCACAGCAATCTGGTACAAGATAAATTATTTATAAGTCACCAGAATAGGTCTTTTAATGCAGTTTTGTTGATTTAAATACAAAGTGTGAAATATGTATTACTAGATTAGTACATTGCATTAAAGGGATGTTAATATAAGAATTTCACTCATAATTATGTGTTTAAAAATCTTTGCAATGTATTTTCATTATTTGATTTCCTTATTTCCCTTCAATTTTCCTGTTTTTTTTTTATCAATTGGCCTAGAAATGCTGGATTGCAACACACTACACAGTGATTGATGGATCACTGCAGGAGCTCATGTATATCTGCCAATACTTTCCAGTATTTCTAGGGCATTGGAAAAAAACAGGAAAAATTAGAGGAGTGTATGTTTATGTACTGTGTGTGTGTACCTGTGTGTGAAGTGTGTGTGTGTACCTGTGTATATGTGTGTACTGTCTGTATGTGTGTACTGTCTCAGTGTGTGTGTACATGTAACAGTGCATCTGTGTACTATGTGTGTACAAGTGTGTATATGCATTTGTGTGTGTGTGCGCATGTGTGTATATGTAACTGTGTGTGTACATGTGAGTGTCTGTGTACTGTGTGTGTCTGCATTGGGGTGTGTGTCTGTATCTGTGTTTTTGTAAAGTCTGTATGTTTACTGCCTCTGTGTATATGTGTGTACTGTATGTGACTGTTTACCTGTGTGTGTGTGTGTGTGTGTGTGTGTGTGTATCTGTGTTTGTGTAAAGTCTGTATGTTTACTGCCTCTGTGTGTGTATCTGTGTATATGTGTGTACTGTATGTGACTGTTTACCTGTGTGTGTATATCTGTGTATATGTGTGTACTGTATGTGTGTACCTGTGTGTGTATGGATGTATGTATATGTTTCTGTGTGTGTGAATGTATATCTTTGAGTATGTCATAGTGCATTGTACAATTTCTTCGAAGTGTTTTTTGTTCTGGCTAGGGGCCCCGCACTTGTTAGAGCCGGCTCTGAATGCAGGCAACAAGTCAGGTGGAGCAGTTGCATGCGTGTGTGACTGTGGTGTGTGAGTCATCGTTTGGGTGGGGTCTGGGGATTAAGTAGCTGTGGATAGGCTGCTGCTTGCTTTAGTCAGTCATTGACTATCAGTGTGCTTCTATTACCCAGCAGGCCGTCTTAGTTAGAGACTCCTCCTTCACCCCTAACCAAACTGCCTGAGTAGCAGTCAGAGACTGGAGTGTTGCACTGACTTGTGCTTTGTCTGCAGCAAGTCAGTGCAAGTAAGTGGACATTTGCTGGGGGTTTTATATATATGTGACTGCTATAATCATTATGGTATTATACACAAGGGAAGTTCTTTCATATATAATATATAAAATAACTTCACTTGTGTATAATGGCATTATGATTATGGAAAGGTGTTGTCACTTTGTTCTGTGACTGGGATTTGGGTAGGTATCTTGTGTGGTGATTATTTGAATACTTTTTCTATGCAAAAAGGTGTTGACACTTTACAGTACAGTGTCAATGTAAGTGTACAACTTCCTAATATGCTAAATAAGAGAGCTGGGGCAGACCCATAGGTCTGTAACAGCTGCATCCTTAATTTTCATATTAATGGGTTTTGGAGTAATGGATTCATTGTTTGACAAGTTGTTAAAGGGACATGAAATTCAAAATTAAACTTATATGATTCAGATAGATAATAAACATTTCAATTTATTTTTATTATCAAATGTGCAATGTTCGTTTGGTATCTTTTCTTGAAAATAATACCTAGGTAGGCTCAGGAGCTAAAAAGCTCTACTGGGAGCTAGCTGGTGTTTAATGGCTTCACAAATATACTTCTTGTCATTGGCGCATGAGATGTGTTCCGCTAGCTCCAAGAAGTGCATTGCTGCTCCGCAGCTGACTTTAAGGCTTAAGTATGTGTGTGGCTAGGGAGTAAGTAAGGGCTGAGGCCAAATCCTCCTCTGAGCTATTCCAAATTTAGTTTTATAATTTCTTTGCATGGTTATTTTTTAAAGCGACATGAAACCCCAAATTTTTAAAAAGTTACAAATGCTAACAGTCATTGTGCAACCAGCCAATTTCATGGTAAATTTAAGCTAACTCTTATTGGGTTCATACATGTGTTTCTCGCGCGTATCATAGCCAGTGCCTCACCAGCTTCTGACCTCACTGCACGCCACTGATTCATACAAGTAGTCTAAATTATTTCGCTGGACACTACTGTAATCTGCTTTCTATGAGTTAGTCCCTAGTGTTCCAACATATTAGTTACTTAATTTCTAATAAAGTGTATTTTACACTGAATCATTATATAATCTGCACTAATAGCAGATTTAAATGCTAAATTTCTAAGATTTTTCCCCTTCTATAAAATAAGTCTTCCTTATAGACTCCCCCTAGCTTTGATAAATTTGCCCCAATGAGTTCAAATCAGCATGATTTTATGAGAAATAGATCATGTCTGACTAATCTAATTAGATTTTACCAAAAAATAAGTAAAAATATAAATAAAGGGGAATCAGTTGATTTGATATACTTAGACTTTGCAAAGGTGTTTGATACAGTGCCACATGAGAGATCAATGCACAAAATTAAGGGACTTGGAATAGCTGAAAATGTTAGCTGGATAAAAGATAGGGAGCAAAGAGTAGTAGTTAATGGATCATACTCAGATTGGAGGTAATCAGTGGAGTCCCCCAGGGATCAGTACTGGGCCCTGTTCTTTTTAATATTTTTATTAATGACTTGGAGCAAGGATTAAATAGCGACATCTCTATTTTTGCAGATGATACTAAGTTAAGTAAAGTCATTAGGTCAGAGCAGGATGAACTTTAGTTACAAAGAGATCTGCAAAAATTAGAAGTAATGGCAGGTAAATGGAAAAATTAGATTTAATACGGTAAAATGCAAGGTTCTACATTTTGGAAGTAAAAATAAGCAGGCAATGTATTATTTAAATGGGACAAGACTTAGCCAAACAGAGAAGGAAAGGGATAGATAACAAGCTAAAGATGGAGCAGGGCAGCGGCTTCAAAGGCTAATAATATACTAGCATGTATTATGGAGTGCAGTTCTGGGGACTGACCTCAAAAAAAAAAAAAAAATTATGCTTACCTGATAAATTTCTTTCTTTCTTGACATGGTGAGTCCACGGAGCATCATCAATTAATGTTGAAAAGATCATTCCTCGTCAGCAGGAGGAGGCAAAGAGCACCACAGCAAAGTTGTTAAATATCACTCCCCTACCCACAATCCCCAAGTCATTCAACCAAACTTAAAGGAGAGAAAGGAAGTAACACAAGATGCAGAGGTGCCTGAGGTTTATATAAAAATAAAATGTCTGAATACAGAGAGCGGGCCGTGGACTCATTGTGTCAAGAAAGAAATACATTTATCAGGTAAGCATACATTTTGTTTTCTTTCTAATGACACAGTGAGTCCACTGATCATCATCAATTACTGTTGCGAACCAATACCCAAGCCAGAGGACACAGATGATAAGGGAGGGACAAGACAGGAACCTAAACAGAAGGTACCACTGCTTAAAGAACCTTTCTCCCAAAAGAAGCCTTAGACGAGGCAAAAGTATCAAATTTATAGAATTTGGAAAAAGTGTGCAAAGATGACCAAGTTGCAGCCTTGCAAATCTGTTCCACAGAAGCTTCATTTTTGAAGACCCAGGAAGAAGAAACAGCCCTTGTGGAATGAGCTGTGATTTTCTCAGGAGGTTGCTGTCCATCAGTCTCATATGCCAAGTGAATAACACTCTTCAGCCAAAGGGAAAGTGAAGTAACCATAGCTTTCTGACCCTTGCGTTTCCCAGAAAAGCAAACAAACAATGCAGAAGACTGATGAAAGTCCCTAGTTGCCTGCAAATAAAATTTTAGCGCTCGCACAACATCCAGATTATGTAACAAGTGTTCTTTGTGAGAAGAAGGATTATGACACAAAGAAGGTACAACGATTTCCTGATTAATATTCTTGACCAAAACAACCTTGAGCAGGAAACCAAACTTAGTACACAGAACCACCTTATAAGAGTGAAATATAAGATAAGGGGAATCACACTGTAAAGCAGAGAGTTCAGAAACTCTCAGAGTAGAGGAAATAGCTACAAGAAATAAAACTTTCCAAGATAACATCTTAATATCTAAAGAATGCATAGGCTCAAACGGAGCCTGTTGTAAAACTTTAAGAACAAGGTTAAGAGTAACAGGTTTAAACACAGGCCGAATTCTAACCAAGGCCTGACAAAACGATAGCACGTCTGGCACATCTGCCAAGCGCTTATGTAACAAAATAGACAATGCTGAAATCTGACCCTTTAGAGTACTTGCCGACAAACCCTTCTCCAGACCATCCTGGAGAAAGGACAAAATCCTAGGAATCCTTACTCTACTCCAAGAGTATCCTTTGGATTCACACCAATACAAGTATTTATGACAGATCTTATGGTAAATCCTGCGAGTCACAGGCTTACGAACCTGAATCACGTTCTCAATGACCGACTCTGAAAATCCAGGCTTAGATAAAACTAAGATTTCAATCTCCAAGCAGTCAGCTTCAGAGAAATGAGATTTGGATAAAGGAAGGAACCCTGAAGTAGAAGGTCCTTCTTCTGAGGCAGTCTCCAAGGTGGAAAGGATGACATTTCCACTAGGTCTGCATACCAAATCCTGCGAGGCCACGCCTGGGTTATGAGAATTACAAACACCCTCTCCTGCTTGATTCGGGCAATGACTCTTGGAAGGAGAGCAAACAGAGGAAACAGGTATGCTAGACTGAAGTTCCAAGGAACTGCCAGAGCATCGATCAGAAATGCCTGTGGATCTCTTGACCTCGAGCCGTATCTCAGAAGTTTGGCATTCTGACGAAAAGCCATGAGATCCAACTCCGGCTGCCCTCACTTGAGGGTCAAGCTGGAAAACACATTCGAATGAAGTTCCCCCTCCCTGGGATGAAAAGTCTGTCTGCTCAGAAAATCCACTTCCCAATTGTCCACTCCTGGGATGTGGATCGCAGAAAGACAGCAGTTGTGGGTCTCCACCCACTGAATAATTCAGGCCACCTCTGTCTTGGCCAAGGAACTCTGAGTTCTTTCCTGGTGGTTGATGTAGGCCACCAAGTTTATGTTGTCCATCTGATAAACTGAGCTAAGGCTAATTAAGGCCAGGGCCAGAAGAGCATTGAAGATTGCTCTCAGCTCCAAAAAGTTTATGGGCAGGACTGATGCCTCCTCGGTCCATAAGCCCTGAGCCTTCAACGAGCCCCATACTGCTCCCCAACCTAGAAGGCTGGCATCTGTGGTCACAATCACCCAGAAGGGTCCCCGGAAGCAAGTACCCTGAGAGAGATGATCCTGAGAAAGCCACCATGGAAGAGAGTCTATTGATGCCTGACCTAGATCTACACACAGACACAGGTCCGTATATTCCCCGTTCCATTGTCTGAGCATTCATAACTGCAGAGGTCTGAGATGGAACCGAGCAAATGGAATGATGTCCATGGAAGCCACCATCAGACCGATTAGCTCCATACATTGAGCCACTGACGGCAGTGGAGAAGACTGAAGGGCAAAACAAGAGTTGAAAATATTTCTTTTTCTGACCTCTGTCAGAAAAATCTTCATTAACAGGGAGTCTATTAAGGTCCCCAAAAATACGACCCTTGTAGCTGGAACCAGAGAACATTTTTTTTTTCGATTCACCTTCCATCCGTGGGATTGAAGAAAAGACAACAACATCTCCGTATGTGATTCTGCTTGTTGAAAAGATGAATGAACCAGAATGTCATCCAGATAAGGTGCCACTGCAATGCCCCACCACTGCTATGCCCCGAGATCGAAGCTCAGCTAAAAGAGCCCCCAGAACCTCTGAAAAAATTCTAGGAGCTGTGGTAAGACAGAATGGACCTGGAAATTATTGTCCAAAAAGGAGAATCTCAGAAACTTGTGATGGTCCCTGTGAATGGGAACATGAAGGTATGCATCCTTTAGGTCTATTGTTGTCATGAACTGACCCTCTTGTACCAAGGGAAGACTGGAGCGTATAGTCTCCATCTTGAAGGATGGCACTCTGAGGCACTTGTTTAAACATTTTAGATCTAGGATTGTTCAAAAAGTTCCCTCCTTTTTGGGAACTATGAACCGATTCAAGTAAAATCCCAGACCCCACTCCTGAAAGGGAACTGGAACTATTACCCCCAGGGTGGCAAGGTCCTTGACAAAATGTAAGAATGCCTCTCTTTTTATCTGGTCTACAGATAATTTGGAGAGGAGAAACCTGCCTCTGGGAGGAAAAGATTTGAAGTTGTATCCCTGGGAGACAATGTCCACTGCCCAGGGATCCAGTACATCTCTTATCCAAGCCTGGGAAAAAAGAGAGAGTCTGCCCCCTACAAGATCCGCTCCCGGATCGGGGGCCAACCCTTCATGCAGACTTGGAATCAGCTGAAGGCTTTTTAGATTGCTTTCCCTTATTCCAGGACTGGTTGGGCTTCCAGGAAGGCTTGGCTTCATCTTGCTTGGAGGAAGGGGAGGAAGACTTGCCTTTTAAGTTACAAAAGGAACAGAAATTACACTGACATCCCTTCTGCTTATTCTTTTTATCTTGAGGAAGAAAAGAACCCTTCCCTCCAGTAATATCTGGGATAATTTCCACCAAATCAGGTCCAAACAAGGTCTTACACTTGTAAGGAATAGCCATGAGCTTAGACTTAGATGAAACATCCGCAGACTAGGACTTCAACCACAAGGCCCTGCAGGCTAGGACCACAAAACTAGAAATTTTGGCTCCCAGTTTAATAACCTGTAAGGAAGCATCTGTAATGAAGGAATTGGCTAACTTGAGAGAATTAATCCTGTCCTGGATCTCATCAAAAGGGGTATCCGTCTGAAGAGATTCAGACAACACACCAAACCTGAAAGCCGCAGTGCTGGTAACAGTAGCGACACACACCACAGGTTGCCATTGTAGACCCTGGTGGACATACATATTTTTAGTAAAGCCTCCAATTTTTTATCCATTGGAACTTTAAAAGAACAATTATTCTCTATGGCAATAGTAGTCCTCTTGGCTAAAACGGAGATCGCTCCTTCTACCTTAGGAACCATCTGCCACGACTCCTTAATTGAATCCACTATGGGAAACATCTTCTTAAAAATAGGAGATGAAGAAAAGGGAATACCAGGTCTTTCCCATTCTCGAGCAATAATCTCCCCAACACGGTCAGGAACCAGAAAAACCTCCACCGCGGACGAAACATCAAAGTATTTGTTGAACTTACTAGACTTTTTATGATTGACTATGATAGTTGTGTTGGAGTCGTCCAAAGTAGCCAAAACCTCCTTAAGTAATAAGCAAAGGTGTTCTAGCCTAAATCTGAAGGATACCACTTCAGCATCAGAAGAAGGAATTACGCTGTCTGAGTCTGAGATTTCCCCCTCAGATGCTACCAACATGTCTTCTTCCTCAGGCTTATGGGTAGGGACACTCTGGATAACTAGAACTTGATCAGAAACCTTACTACCTGTTTCATTAAATTTCCTTTTACACCTTCCCTGAAACATGGGGAAAGCTGACAAGGCCTCAGATACCGCAAGGGATACATTGGAAGCAATGTATTGTAGAGAAAATCCTTCAGGATTGCAAGAGGAAACACAGGGCACTGTATGTGGAGACTGAAAAATTTGGGAAGCTTGAGGAGAAAGCTGCGGCATATCTGCAACAGGAGACACCTGAATAGCATTTGCCTGGGATAATGGTGGCTCATGGTCAAATATTTTATCTCTATAACTTAAAGTTCTCTCAGTGAATGAGGAACAAAAAGGAACTGGGGTTCCACCTGAGCATCAAAACATAACTGAAAAGCAGCAACTTCGCCTGGGATAATGGTTTGAAAAGCCTCTTGATCCATCTTATGTAATAAATAAGGATAAAGTGTAATTTTTTTTTATTTGAAAATAAATTTGTACTGTTTCTTTAAATAGAAATGTTTGTTAGCGCAACAAACCAAATAGACCTCAGGCTACCTATACACCTCAGTAGCTTTACTACCTGTTCTGCAGCTCACAGAGTGGTTTCCTTCACAGAAGAAACAATTTCCTTTTCAAATACAGAGCGGTTACATAGCCCTAACTGCCAAAAAAAACTGGCTTACAACAGTAATCTCCATGACCAAAAGTTAAAGTATAAAAACTACTATAACACACTGAGCCACCATAAATAACCTCACAGTCTCAATGCCCAAACTACCTAAAAGAAACCCTAAACATGAAGGTTTATTAAAGTCCCATATGTAACAAGTGCCAACAATCTCTTTGCAAAAGAAAATTAAAATGGCACTTACCTGAAAGTGCTGTCCGGCAGCAGGACAGCTCACCTGGTTTGAGAGGGTGCAGCATCTCACATGGACCTGTGAAGAGAGAAAAACTCAGTAAA
The DNA here is from genome assembly GCF_027579735.1 of Bombina bombina. Classification (NCBI taxonomy): domain Eukaryota; kingdom Metazoa; phylum Chordata; class Amphibia; order Anura; family Bombinatoridae; genus Bombina; species Bombina bombina. Next base: position 1,080,004,285 of record NC_069499.1, on the reverse strand, counting down.
CCTACTCAGGTTTTCTAGTTAGGGCAGCAGATTCTTGATAAAACACTGTGAGGATTGTGACTGGGGGATTGTGGGTAGGGGAGTGATATTTAACAACTTTGCTGTGGTGCTCTTTGCCTCCTCTTGCTGGTCAGGAGTGATATTCCCAACAGTAATTGATGATGATCCGTGGACTCACCATGTCATTAGAAAGAAAAGATATTGCAGAACTAGAAAAAGTTCAGAGAAGGGCCACAAAGCTAATAAGGGGAATTGAGAATTTAAGGGGAAATGAGGAGAGGCTAGACAAACTGGGTCTGTTTTCCCTAGAAAAAAAGGCGATTGAGAGGTGACATGACTACTTTATATAAATATATTCAAGTCCCATATATAGAGATGGCAGATGCTCTCTTTATTCCAAGAAAATTAATTGTGACACGAGGTCACAATTTAAGGTTGGTGTAAAAGAGATTTAATCTCCTGCAACAGAAACGTTTATTCACTGTAAGAGCAATAAAATTGTGGAACTCATTACCAAAGGAGATAGTGAATGATAATACCCTAGATACATTAAAAAATTGTTTGGATACATTTCTGGCTATTATTTTTTATTATTATCAGGTATTTGTAGAGCGCCAAAAGGTTCCGCAGCGCTAGAAACAAATTCATGGATATGACTGCTTGTATTAAATGGGTCACCTTTTAGTGGGATTAATTTAAGCTCAACTGGAGATTTTTTTTTTGTAAGTATATTAGATTTGTATAGGTTGAACTCAATGGACTTCTGTCTTTTTTCAACCCCATCTACTATGTTACTATGTTATGTTACTATGTTAAATTCAGAATCTTAAAATAACTATTCATAAAGAAAACAAAAAATGAGACTATGGGGTAGATTTATGAAGCAGCGTATGCTGCTGCTTCCATGTGAGCCTTCTGGCTGGCTGGAAACATAAGTTAAGAAGTAGCGGTCATAAGACCGCTGCTCCTTAACTTATCCTCCACCTCTAAAGGGGGCGGACTGCAATCATCCCGATCGGGATGATTGACACCCCCTGCTAACTGCTGATTGGCAGCGAATTTGCAGGGGGCCGCATTGCCCAAGCATTTCACCAGAAATGCTTGTGCAATGATAAATGCCGACAGCGTATGTGGTCAGCATTTAGTGGTGTCAGGTGGACATGATCCACTACAGCGGATCATGTCCGCCCGACATTTAATAAATCTACCCCTTAATGTTAAACTGTCTGTGGTAGAAGAAGGATCTACATTTTCTACATTTAAATTTATTAAACATGCTTGTCTTCTCTTTTTACTTTTGCCACAAGGAAATGTCTTCAGTTTAAGAAATATTTACTCTGAATAAGGATAAAAGGTGTGATTAATCTTTTACACTATTCAGGCTGTGCTTTAATGATTACTGATGCCTACAGATTTAAGTTGCCTCAAGCACCCGATGTACCAGCAGAAAGTATGTATCTAAACCATTGTTTTACTGAGCTTGTTAAAGTCTGCATGCAGGGGAAATGCTCTGTGAACTTTTAGAGATTCAATTTTTTATATTTTTAGGGACTTAATTATATTTTAAAATAAAATAAAGCTTAATAGATTTGGAGGTTTCAGAAAGCATGGGTATTAGAAGCATTAGGATTGTAAATAATATGGGTAAGTTACAGTTAGGGTATTTTGCATTTAGAAAAAAACTGGTACATGTATCCGGGAGTTTATTTTTCCATAGATGAACTAGGCTTCTGTTTAGAGGTACGGGATTTATGAGGAACACCACATTTTGTTGGGGCAGTTATGTTGGCCTACATTTCTATGCCCTCCAAATATATATTTTTTTATTTAATTACAAATCATTAATTACTAGTTTTCTAGTGGGGGTGCATGATCTCTCCATATCTTCCTAGCCTTGGGTTGTAAGAGATATAGGAGGCAAATTCAAGCAAAACGTTTGGATTGGGGGTTCAGCAGATTTACCAGTGTGTATGGAAGAACAAAAACTTAACATAATGCTGCATATATCATATAAACGTCTGTAGTAAAAAGACAAAAACACAAACAGAGGCGCCACTGTTTGTGTTTTTGTCTTTTTACTACAAAAGTTTATCATCCCTTCGGGTGAAGACAGAGAGCTACCTATGGACATTTAAGGATATCTGTTGGACTTTTCATCATTTCCTTGGCCGGTTTTATCAGTATATTTGACACACTTTTTACTTTGTATATTTCACACATATACATTGTCGCTGTTTGTTTTATATATTTTATCCTTTGATTATAGTGGTACTATTATATTATATTTAGTTTTAGCGCCTCCTATAGGAGCCCTGTGCTTTTTAATCACGGTCACTCCTTTTTTCTGGTTTTCTATATATCATATAAGTACTAATATTAACTCAATACAGCAGATCAATGAACATTTTTAAACACATCCAAAAAATATAAAAATATAATTTTACTTTCATTCACTTATTTATTAATGTTTTTAAAGTGCCATAAAACATGTTGGAATCTGTGCATATCCTAAAAGCGCTAATTACGTAAAAATAGTTTGCATTAAAAATTTAAAATATGCTGGCAAGTATTTTAAAATAATAAAAAAAAAAAGTTAAATTAGTTACATAGCAATACTGTCTGGAGTAGGGATGGGCGAATGTTTCTAAAAATTTGAAATTTAAAACGAATGTTGATACATTCGTTCGTTCGAATTTCGAATGTTTATATAACATTCTAACATTCTATTTTCGAATTTTTGTTTTTCGAATTTTTCAATAAAATTCGTAAATATTCGTTCGAATAATTGAATGTTTAGCTATCTATTCATTCAATTTCGAAATGTAATATTCAAATTCGAATGTCACATTCGAATTCGAAATAGTATTTCTCTTGCAAGGTGTATCCAGTCCACAGATTCATCCTTTACTTGTGGGATATTCTCATTCCCTACAGGAAGTGGCAAAGAGAGCACACAGCAAAGCTGTCCATATAGCTCCCCCTCTAGCTCCACCCCCCAGTCATTCTCTTTGCCGGCTCTAAGCACTAGGGTCTCTCTACGGGAGGGTAAAGTGAATGTGGTGTTAGAATTGTAGTTTTATTATCTTCAATCAAAAGTTTGTTATTTTAAATGGTACTGGTTTGTACTATTTACTCTCTAGCAGAAAAGTGATGAAGATTTCTGCTGAGAGGAAAATGAGTTTAGCATGTTGTAACTAAAATCCACTGCTGTTCCCACACAGGACTGAGGAGTACCAGAAAACTTCAGTTGGGGGGAACGGTTTGCAGGGTAATCTGCAATGAGGTATGTTCAGTCATGTATTTCTAGACAAGACAGAGATAATGCTAGAAGAGACTGACAATATCCCCATGAGGGGAGGGTAAGCTATGTTCACAGACTTAGTAAGGAATTGAATGCTTACATAACAGGGCTAATTATGCTGGTTGACACTGATTCAGGGCAATCGATTGTTTATTCAAGAAAAATATTGTTTGTAGACACTTTGAAAGTCCTTTTGGGGTTCTTTCTGGGGTTATTACCCACATGGATGGTTTTTAGCCACTTAAGAGTGATTTACTAGGCCTCACAACTCCGGAGTAGTGGGAGGGGCCTAATTTTGCGTCTCAGATGCGCAGTTAGAATTGCAGAGAAGTTCATGCTGCTTCACATGGAGGGTCCTGCTGTTTGAGGGCCTTATAGAAGCTATATTCCCCCAAATCTGATCCCTAAGGGCAGGTAGGGCCACAGCAAGGAGACCAGAGATTCTCTTCTCTGGTGGTTGTCTCAGGATCACCTGTCTCAGGGAATATGTTTCCGCAGACCAGAGTGGATCATTGTAACGACCAACGCCAGTCTGTTAGGCTGGCGTGCAGTCTGGGACTCCCTGAAAGCTCAGGGATTATGGTCTCGGGAAGAAACTCTTCTCCCGATAAACATTCTGGAACTGAGGGCAATATTCAATGCTCTTCAGGCATGGCCTCAACTAGCTGCAGCCAAATTCATCAGATTTCAGTTGGACAACATCACGACTGTAGCTTACGTCAATCATCAGGGGGAACAAAGAGTTCCCTAGCAATGACGGAAGTAACCAAAATAATCAGGTGGGCGGAGGATCACTCCTGCCATCTCTCAGCAGCCCAGCTGACTCAGCTTTGGGGCACTCCAGAGTTGGATCTGATGGCGTCCCATCAGAACACCAAACTTCCTCTCTACGGGTCCAGGTCCCGGGATCCCAAGGCAGTATTGATAGATGCTCTAGCAGCGCCTTGGTCCTTCAATCTGGCTTATGTTTTTCCACCATTTCCTCTCCTCCCGCGTCTGGTTGCCAGAATCAAGCAGGAGAAGGCTTCGGTGATTCTGATAGCACCTGCGTGACCACGCAGGACTTGGTATGCAGACCTAGTGGACATGCCATCTGTCCCACCATGGACATTGCCAATGAGGCAGGATCTTCTGATACAGGGTCCTTCAAGCATCCAAATTTAGTTTCTCTACGTCTGACTGCTTGGAGATTGAATGCTTAATTCTATCAAAGCGTGGGTTCTCTGAGTCAGTTATAGATACTCTGATTAAGGCTAGAAAGCCTGTCACCAGGAAAATCTACCATAAGATATGGCGGAAATATCTTTGTTGGTGTGAATCCAAGGGTTACTCATGGAGTAAGATTAGGATTCCCAGGATATTGTCTTTTCTCCAAGAAGGATTGGAGAAAGGATTGTCAGCTAGTTCCTTAAAAGGACAAATATCTGCTTTGTCTATCCTGTTACACAAGCATCTGGCAGAGGTACCAGACGTTCAAGCGTTTGCTCAGGCTTTAGTCAGAATCAAGCCTGTCTATAAACCTGTGGCTCCGCCATGGAGTTTGAATCTAGGTCTTTCAGTTCTTCAAGGGGTTCCGTTTGAACCTTTACATTCCATAGACATTAAGTTGTTATCTTGGAAAGTTTTGTTTTTGATAGCTATCTCTTCTGCTAGAAGAGTTTCAGAATTATCTGCCTTACAGTGTGATTCACCTTACCTGGTGTTCCACGCAGATAAGGTAGTTTTGCGTACCAAGCCTGGTTTTCTTCCTAAAGTTGTTTCTAACAAGAATATTAACCAGGAAATAGTTGTTCCTTCTCTGTATCCTAATCCATCTTCTAAGAAGGAACATCTATTACACAATCTTGATGTAGTTTGTGCTTTAAAGTTCTATTTACAAGCAACTAAGGATTTCTGACAAACATCTTCCTTGTTTGTTATCTATTCTGGTAAGAGGAGAGGTTAGAAAGCGACTGCTACCTCTCTTTCCTTTTGGCTGAAAAGCATCATCCATTTGGCCTATGAGACTGCTGGCCAGCAGCCTCCTGAAAGAATTACTGCTCATTCTACCAGAGCAGTGGCTTCCACATGGGCTTTCAAAAATGAGGCTTCTGTTGAACAGATTTGTAAGGCAGCGACTTGGTCTTCCCCGCATACTTTTGCCAAATTTTACAAATTTGATACTTTTGCTTCTTCGGAGGCTATTTTTGGGGGAAAGGTTTTGCAAGCAGTGGTGCCTTCCGTTTAAGGTACCTGTCTTGTTCCCTCCCTTCATCCGTGTCCTAAAGCTTTGGTATTGGTATCCCACAAGTAAAGGATGAATCCGTGGACTGGATACACCTTGCAAGAGAAAACAGAATTTATGCTTACCTGATAAATTACTTTCTCTTGCGGTGTATCTAGTCCATGGCCCGCCCTGGCATTTAAGTCAGGTAAAAAATGTTTTGTTTAAACTACAGTCACCACTGCACCCTATGGTTTCTCCTTTTTCTTCCTAACCTTTGGTCGAATGACTGGGGGGTGGAGCTAGAGGGGGAGCTATATGGACAGCTTTGCTGTGTGCTCTCTTTGCCACTTCCTGTAGGGAATGAGAATATCCCACAAGTAAAGGATAAATCCGTGGACTGGATACACCGCAAGAGAAAGTAATTTATCAGGTAAGCATAAATTCTGTTTTCTATTCTAATACTGTGTTTTTTTAAATGTAATATTCGAATTTGAATGTGATATTCGATTTGAATGTGACATTCAAATTCGAAATAGTATTTCTAGTCTAATACTGTGTTTTATAAATGTAATATTAAATTTCGAATGTGATATTTGATTCGAATGTGACATTCAAATTCAAAATAGTGTTTCTAGTCTACAATTGTGTTTTATAAATGTAATATTCAAATTCGAAAGTGACATTCGAATTTGAATGTGACATTTGAATTTGAATGTGAAAATCGAAAACTGTAAATAACTTTCGAAAATCGAATTTTTAAGAATATTCGTTCCTATCAACATTCTATTATGTAAATCGAATTTCTACAATAATATTTGTTCTTACATTCGAATTCGAATATAAACACATTCGCCCATCCCTAGTCTGGAGTAGTCTAATCCACCCTCCTTATCAGTGTTTAGCATCAGAAGCACAGGCATTGTATTTCAACTGAGTTCACAGCAGCTTATTTGCTTCTAGGTATGCTTCATCAGATAATGAGTGTTAAAGTCTTGTATTGTACCAATACAAGACAGCTATGCACCCACCCACCAACGAACAGCACCATCACTACCGGTGCAGAGAGGGCCACAGAGTGGCTCTCTCTGCATCGGAGGCTTGTAAAAAAGGTATTGCAGGATGCCTCCATATCAAGGCATCCCTGCAATACCCTGAGAGCTGCTGGAAGCGATTGCGATCGCTTCCAGCACTCTGTTAAACAACTGACGTACCAGGTACGTCTATTGTCATTAACTGTTAGTTTTTGCATGACGTACCTGGTACGTCAGTTGTCATTAAGGGGTTAAAAATATTAGTTTTGGGAGAGACCTTGACGTGGTACCTGGGCTTGTCCCATTTGGCCAGATGCAGTAACTAACTCTTTAATTTTTGCTTTTAATCTTAGCTGAGTGCTTGTGAGTGCTGAACTTCCTCTGTGTGATATATATATATATATATATATATATATATCACACATCACACAGAGGAAGTTCCACAGTACAATAATATTCTTAAAGGTGAATAATTTCTTTATTTGGATATCAAAACCATAAAAGAGCGACATTGCGGACCTACATGGTCCTTAATCATGCATGATTAAGGACCATGTAGGTCCAAAACGTTGCTTTTTTATGGTTTTGATATTGTAGGTCCGAAACGTCGCTTTTTTATGGTTTTGATATCCAAATAAAGAAATTATTCACCTTTAAGAATATCGTTGTACTGTGGTGCTGTCACATTCTATGCATGCAAATTAGTGAATTAAAATGACACTTTATTAAACATGTATACTGAGACGAACAATATATTAGATGGCCAGTTCTAGGAATGGGTAATGATCTTCTATTCCTCTCAATTCAAGCGAGCTGATCAAACTAACATTAAAAACAAAAGTAAAAATAGAAGGCTATGTGACCTATCCGTGCTCACACAACACTGTCAATCAGAATATAAATATACACAGCAAGATGGTAGATTTATAGGGGAACTCGTGTATCAAACACTGCACACAGACTATGCGCTCAAAGGCGTCCTCCTGCCTGCGTACTGCTGGGATTGAACCCAGTCAGCCTATTTCTAGCTATGTCCCTATATCTAATCACACCATTCATGCAACGTGTATACAAATAATGATTAATGACGAAAAATCCAACACTTCACTATAATATCAAATGACTCGCCTATTGTTAAATGGTGCTAGAAACTGCACCGATTATATGTTACATAAATCTTAAGCTATTCGCTGTTAAGTTCAACACAATTCACACACTTAGATCCATAAGCGTATTAAACTAAGTTAGATACTGTTTGCCATTATCATTGCAATAAACAGTTGCCAATATATCAAGTTGGATACTATGTATCAAAAGTTAAGTTGAAACTTCTAAGCAGCGAGAGCAAACAGGCTAAAGTCAAACAGTGAGTGATCGCAACTCTAGGACACGCCCACCGATGCGTTTCGTCACTAGTACGTGACTTCGTCAGGGCATAGGGGCTGCCCAGCCGTTCAGTCCGTCAGTTATACCCAACGGTTACCTAGGCAACGGTAATTGTATGCGGAAGTGTCTAACCGCAATGTGCAGTGGACTTTTTGATCTCAGTAGAGATCACGTATCAAATAATTCTCATCACATAGGTGTATACGTCCATCATAATGTTGTGATTGTATTGATTATTAGGTAGATTCTCAGATGTAGATTTTATTGGTTTTGTAAGTAGATTAATCCTCTATGCACATATGTATATATACTCTGTTTTGATTTTAAACCCACTCTGGGTAGGTGGCTATTTAACTTGTATATCAGGAAAATAGCAAGTTACATCAAAGTTTCAGGGTGGATCTGTATGTAATAATTTGTGACTATAATTCACAATATTAGATATTTGTGTATCACGGGATAATGTCACCATATCAGGGACGGTCCACACAATATTATCGGATACTTATTAATACCCACTTATATTGTCACAGTTATTACTAATCGGTCTGCTATTCCAGGACAGTATAAACCGATTCAATTTATTGATTATATATGTTTTAAATCTGCCTACCTGATGTAATAAAAAACAAAAATTGTACATAATATGTGCAAAAGATTATCATTCACTTATAACGGTTAATCAATATGGTAACAATAAAACGTCACCAAAATTCATTCAGCATATTAGAGCGTGAATCACACCCACACCTGAACATCATTGGTTTGTCCAATAGTCAGTATGTGATGGTTTGGTTGTAAGTTACAGGTACAAAGAAATTTGTATATTGCATTCATTCAAAATGAATGATTCAACAGTAGATAATTTTTTATTTAGAGAAAGCTCTTATAGGAGATCGCTTCATTCAGCCCCTTGGGAGATGCAGATTGCAGTTCATGTATCCATCTGCATTCTTTTTGTAGAAGTAATTTGTTAATGTCACCCCTTCTACCTCTTAACTTGAGTTGCTCAATAGCAAAGAAGTATATTTGATATTTCTCATCTTTGTGTATAGTGTTCATATGTTTAGCAACTGGCACGTCGCAATTCCATTTTATGTCACCCATATGTTCTAACACTCTCGTGCGTAGTTCCCTAGAAGTCTTCCCTACATATATTAGGGGGCATTTGCACATAGCGACATAAACAACTTTCTTCGTTCTGCAATTCATAAATTCATTTATAGGGTAACTTTTACCACTTTTCAGGTGTATGAAGAGTTTCGGGGGGGACATGTTCTTGCATGCCTGACAGCGACCACATTTGAAGAAACCTTTTGTCTCTTGTAACCATGTTTTTTGTTTATATGGGGAGAAATGACTTCTTGTCAATATATCCTTCATATTCTGAGATCTCCTATTTGTTATATTTGGTTTTTCAGTAATCACTTCAATTAAATCAGCATCCTCATGCAGAACATGCCAATGTTTCTCAAAAATGTTACGGATCATGCTGTGTTTTTCATCAAAAGTACCTATAATTCTGATTTTATTAGTGTCTGAGCTTGCAAGCTCCTTCTTGTCTTGTAGTAGGGTGGGCCTCTCTAACGCTTTAGCTCTTTGGTAAGCTCTTTTAAGACATCTGTTAGGGTAACCCCTTTCTCTAAATCTTATCCTTTGTTCCTTAGCTTCTGCCTCAAAGTCTTCCATGGTGCTGCAATGGCGTCTTGCTCTCAGGTATTGACCATATGGGATACCCATCCTTTGACTTTTAGGGTGATAACTTTCCCACTTAAGGAGACTATTTGTGGCTGTTTTTTTCCAGAAAAGTTTGGTATTAAGAGACCCATCTGTTTCTTTCCTAATTTCTAAATCCAAGAAAGAAACACTGGTTTCTTCAATGGTAGAGGTATAGTGCATTCCATGGCTGTTGTCATTTAACCAGCTCATGAAATTACTTAAATCTGTCTTGGAACCTGTCCATAATACCAGGACATCATCAATGTAGCGAATGTATAGCTCCATAAATTGCATAAATGGATTCATGTCTTGATTTAAAATATATGTGTGTTCAATCCACCCTTAGACCAGATTTGCATATGTGGACGTGCAACAAGTACCCATTGCGGTGCCTTTTTTCTGTAGGTATACCTTATTATCAAACAGAAAGTAGTTGTGTTTCAACACAAAATCTAGGAGATCGATCACAAAGTCATCATCTTCACTGCCTTTAGGGTTAGTCATTTTAAGAAAATACTGTATGGCTTTATTGTCCCAAGTGGTGAGATATATTAGAGTACAAACCCTCAACATCAATACTTGCCAATAAAGTATTCTCTTGTACAGAAATATTTTCCAAGATTTTTAAAACATCTTTAGTGTCTTGGACATAAGATGTTAGTGTGTGTACAAATTCTCTGAGTTTTTTTATCAATATAAATGCTCATGTTTTCTGTAAGGCATCCATTCCCAGATACTATGGGCCTACCTGGAGGAGTATCACACTCCTTGTGAATCTTTGGAAGGCTATAGAATGTAGCAATTCTTGGTGTCTTATTATACATGATTTCGTGATTATCCTTTCACCATACCCTCTGTCTAGAAATGATTTTAGTTATATGCATGGACTGTACATATTGGAGTTTTGCTGATACACCACAGTGACGAGCACACAGTCTGCTACAATATTTATGGGTACAGTGCTGGACTCTATCTATTTATTTTGTATATACTGTATATATATATATATATATATATATATATATATTGTACCAAAATACCATCAGATATATGTAGAAATATGTATTTATGAATAAATAGAACATATTATGTTATATGAAGAACATTGTAATGTGAAATATTCATATTTTTATGTTGTATTAGCGCACTCGGGTTGGCGCGAGTAGGGTGTTAGTTTTTTTTTCCACCTTTTTTGCTCAATTGACTTCTAAGTTAGCACGCGAGTGAAAGCAGTTTACTTTAATACAAGCACAACCCAATGCGAGCAAAATGTCTAATTCTAGTGCAGCTTACATTCGAGAGTGAGTGTTAAATAACACTCCAATTGTAATCTGGCACTCTGTGTTTATGCATATTTGAAACTGTGTAAAATAAAATATTTTAGTACAAACATGTGAAGCCTTGTCTGAAAACCACATCCTCCACACATATGCTTTGCCACCTCAGAATAAGTACTAAAATGGATGTGCTAAAGGTAGCAACACTACAACTAGTACATCTATTATGATGTCAACTTATAACCACTTTACCTTTTGTCCATTCTTTGATAAATGTCAGAATGTTCATTATGACATAAGTGACAGGGTATAAAAGGCCAGAGCTTAGTGAGGCAACAAAGAATACAGAGGAGAACAAGGAGAAGGAGCAGCCAAACACAGGGGATGAGAGAACTGAACAATCAGAAAGAGTCAGTCTTTCTTTTGATCGCTGCCAGCATCTCCAGGCCACCCAAAGAGAGCAACAGAGATGCTTAAGGTCTAAGCCCCCTATTCCGTCCTCCAAACTGTCATAGCGTATCTAAATAAATAAGACAACACACACCATTGTTGGGAGAAAAGGACCGGTCACGGTCCACGTTTATTAAATAAACGCTTTAACTAGTGCCTAAGCGTTACTCTAATTACGCTTAGGCACTTAATCAACCTATCATCAAAAACTTGGCAACAAGTTCGTAATCATCGTTGGTGGCATCTCTCCCTATCCTAGCCCCTACTAGCAGATGTTCAAGGCCCCTTCCGATACCTGCAGCGTGCCACCCGGCTGACACGCCCAATGGCACTCAGAGAGAGTTGTGATGTTGAGAGATCTTTCTGCCCACATTCACGAGGGAGGGGACCCCCAGACCGGCGCCTGGCGGGCAGAACCCCTCCCTTATTTCTGGACCTTCACTCTTCTCTCTTTGTGCCCGCTCCCCACGGCATTGACCACCCGCCTGCTGAGGCATATCCAACCAACCCGGTAAGGCGACCCCTGTCCACAGAATCGTACAACCCAACAGCCAGGGGTGGATGGCTATATTAAAGACTCGGTCTTACTGCAGGCTAGCTCAATTAAACCTACCCCTGCCGAGTCGGCTTACCCTACTCAGCCGCTTCTTTGCCGCCAGACTCTTCTTCCATGGGACGGGTGGGCGGGAAAACCTTCTCCTTGAAGTCTGGAAACCAAAAGAGGCTGGAATCACTGCTGCAGGACCCTATAAAGGTAAGAACAGACACCGCCTCTCCAAATGCAACATTGTAACAAACATGGCTTTAGCATTTCTCCAGACTTCAAGTTGGTAATCCCTTAATGTTGTTACTGGCCCACTAGAGGGCCTTCCACTATCATAAGGTCTAAACCCCCTATTCCGTCCTCCAAACTGTAATAGCTTATCTAAATAAATAAGACAACACACACCATTGTTGGGAGAAAAGGACCGGTCACGGTCCACGTTTATTAAATAAACGCTTTAACTAGTGCCTAAGCGTTACGCTAATTACGCTTAGGCACTTAATCAACCTATCATCAAAAACTTGACAACAAGTTCGTAATCATCGTTGGCGGCATCTCTCCCTATCCTAGCCCCTACTAGCAGATGGTCAAGGCCCCTTCCGATACCTGCAGCGTGCCACCTGGCTGACACGCCCAATGGCACTCAGAGAGAGTTGTGATGTTGAGAGATCTTCGGCCCACATTCGCGAGGGAGGGGACCCCCAGACCGGCGCCTGGCGGGCAGAACCCCTCCCTTATTTCTGGACCGTCACTCTTCTCTCTTTGTGCCCGCTCCCCAGGGCATTGACCACCCGCCACAAGAGCCAGGCGAACTCTTGCCGCCAAAACAAAAACCAACAGGCACCTATTCATTAACCACAACCATAAACAGTAACGATATTAACTTAACAGTAACGATAATAACAGCAATAACATAACCACATTTTTGAACTTTACGAAATAACCCTCAATAGGGCTCCCCTGATGTCCTTTAGAAAAATGTCCAGCCCAACGTCCGTCAGGTGGACCCCATCTGGCCTAAATAGGTCCTTTTTGTCGGCCGTGATAGTTTCGTGCCTAACCACGAAACCCCCCAAACTCGTGACCGTCCTTCCCATCTCCCTATTGACTTTTTTGCGTACGTTATACGCGGCCTTCTGGGTGACAATGTGTCTCCAATGCAGTCTTGCAACCACATTCGACCATCCCACAGTCACCTCCCTCAACCAAGTGTGCACCCAATGCACATCCACTGACATTCTTTTTATCAGGTCCAATGCGGGCAGTGCCCCCAAATCATTTCCCCCGAGGTGCAGCACTAAAATATTAGGCCGCCCCCACCTCCTGTGCGCCTCCTGCAAGAGCGCCAGCAAATCGGCCCACAACAATCCCCTGCGCCCTAACCACCGGAAGCTTGCCTTGGACGTTGGGAATCCAAGTTGCTGTCCCTCCGGCGACCGCAGCGCCCTGATGTGAGCCCAGTGGACGTATGAATGCCCAACAATCCACACGCGAACTGGCGGGGCTTTCTCAATTACAACACCTGGAAAAACAGAGTACACCGTCATGAATTACCCGCCAAATTGGACAACCATTCAACCCCAGCCACCAGCAATTCCCAGCCCTCAAACTACTACTTAAGTCTGCCCCTTAGTCGTTCTAATGTATGTTTTATATTGCGTAGACTTCCATCTACCGAGACGTTTAATCTCAGCTGCTGGGAGGCACTTCTGTGCCTCGCTAGTCGCTGCGCCTATTCTAAATGAATGTGGGGCGATCCTTTCAGGGTCCAACCCAGCTTTCTCAGCCACCTTGGTGAGCACCCTACGGAATTGGAACGCAGACAATGCTGACCCGTCCTCATGTATGAAGAACAGCTCACCTCCTGCCGGTCGTGCAGACAGGTACTGTTCAACGCAACTGACCGGACAACTGTCAACACAATCCTGCTTAGTGAGTGGCAACCACGTCCCCTTACCCTCTTGGTCAGTTTTGGACCTTGGCACGAATAATAGAAGACCCCCGTCTGTCACCCGTACGTGTTAAAACCGAACTCCTCCTGAGCCTTTCACCTTAGCAGATGCCACGAGCTTGCCCCCTCTGAGAGCTCCTGCAAATGCCACTGCAAAGGCAGCCCTAAACAACAGCCTTTCATATTCCGACTTGCAAACCAAAGCCACGCTCGAGGCTAAACGCCTCAGCCTGTCCTGTGTTATTGGCTCCCTCCGGTCCTTTGGCCGGGGTGCCACCCTTCCCCACCCTTTCAACACCTTCCTAACCAGGAAGGCTCCCGAGTGGTCCGCGTGACCCAGCGCTTTGTTAAGAAATGCAACGGCAGACAGTGTTCCTGCCGCACCTGCCCTACTGACCCCGTCACGCCTCAGCTGCGCCAGCCATTCTAAAATATGCACCCTATTGGCCTTTTGTACCTGCACGCCCCTTTGTAGACAGAAAGCGTCCCAGCTGTTCCAGTGGCTCTTGTATGCCGACCACGTCCTGGGCGCCAAAGATGCCTTAATTAACGGTAAGATGGTTGCCCAATCTTCAACAACTGCCAAAGAAAAATTGGGCATGTTAGACCCTCCGCCGCCGCCATGGGAGCTGCTTCCCTAAACTGCCCCCATTTAAATTGAGAGAGTGCATCAGCTATAACGTTATGCACTCCCGGGACGTGTTTGGCGGTGAAGTGTATGTTACGCTGCAAGCAACGCAACACCAAGTGCCTCAAGTAGCACACGACTGCTGGTGAGGACGCCGACAACCTGTTAATGGCGTACACCACACTCATGTTGTCTGTCCAGAACACCACCGAACGATTGGCTAACCTGTCTCCCCACACTTCAATGGCTACAACGATGGGGAATAGTTCTAACAAAGTCAGATTTTTAACATAACCTGACGTCACCCACTCCTGTGGCCATGGAGCCGCGCTCCACTCCCCATCCAAATAAGCCCCATAACCAAAGCCGCCCGCTGCATCCGTGAACAGGTTCAGCAAACGGTTAGGTACCGGGGGGCGTCTCCATAAGCACACCCCGTTAAAGCTCTGAAGGAAATGATCCCAAACCGCCAGATCATCCCTCACCTCAGATGTGACGCATACCCCTTTTGAGTGGCCAGTCGGGCTCCTCAATAGGCCCTCCAACCGACGGTTAAAAACTCGTCCCATGGGTATAACCCGCCCGGCGAAATTCAGCAAACCCAGTAAGGACTGGACATCCCTGACGGTGACCTTTTCCCTACTACTGACTGCCCTACCGCCGCCAACATACGCGTCACCTTCTCCAATGGTAACCTGCATATCTGCATCACCGTGTCAATTTCAATTCCCAAGAATGTGAGACACATGCACGGGCCCTGCGTTTTATCGTCCGCAAGCAGGACGCCGAAACGCCTCATCATATCCTGCATAATGCCCATGAGCTGTTCGCACTCTGTTGAACCTGCCCTCCCTACCAATAAGAAATCATCAAGGTAGTGGGCCAATGCTCCCCCCCCTGAAGCTTTGAATACCACCCAGTGGATAAAAGAGCTGAAGCATTCAAACAACGAGCAGGACAGGGAGCACCCCATCGGCAAGCAAAGGTCCACATAATATGCCCCCTCAAACTTCATGCCCATCAGTCTAAAAGCCGAGGGGTGCAAGGGCAGCAATCGGAATGCTGACTCTATGTCCAGCTTAGCTAACAGTGCGCCCGGACCGCATGCCATAACCACATCCAGCGCCTTATCAAATGACTGATAATGTACCAAACTCATCTCGGGGTCAATGGCGTCATTGACCGAACTCCCTTTAGGGAAGGACAGGTGATGTATCAACCTGAACTTTCCCTCCTCCTTTTTAGGTACGACCCCCAATGGCGAGATCACCAGATCTCTCAATGGGCAATCCGCGAATGGGCCAGATACCCTGCCCAATGCTACCTCCTTAGCCAACTTTTCCCTCACAACGTGTGGGAACTCATAGGCTGTTTTCAGGTTCCTGTGCACCACAGAACCCCTAACCGTCCCTGTAATTGGAATGTGAAAACCCCCCTCCAACCCAGACCTAAGCAATTCTGCTGCTTCCCGGTCAGGGTAGTTATCCAGCCATATTTGCATGGCCGGTAGCTTAAGCGGGGTTGGTGCCCTTAACCGCAATTCCCTGCTTAGGGGCTGGTTTGATCTGTCCCTGCTCGCTCCTCTTTCCACACTCAAGTCCTGGGTGATGTCCCGCGCAGAATTTACAGATGTGCCGAAAGGAGCAATTACTCCCCCTGTCACACTGTTTGTCTTGGAATTTCCAATATTCCCTACCACGTCTGCCGGGCCGTACCCCCTGACATTGCTGCGTCTGCCGTGCCACCACCGGGGAGGGGGGACCTCCCTCCAACCCCAGTTTGGACCACAGGTGCATATCCTGAGTGCCAAAATGCAGCAGGGGGTTACCAACCATCTTTCTCCTGAAGGACATGTCATACTCCCGCCATGCGCCTTCCTTAAATCTTGTGTGTATATCCTCCACTGTTTCCTGGTATTTAAACAGGTTGTGTCCCTGTAAGGGCCACCTGTCTACATAGCATGCGGCTAAGACATGGAAGCATTTAAGCCATTCCTCATATGTCTCCGCCCTACGCACCCTCTTAGGGCCCGACCCATCGGCCGCCCTCTCCTTTGCCCTATACGCATCCAGGGAGAGGTCAAATACATTAATGTATTTACCCTCCTGGATCTTCTTTACGACCTTCTGTTTCAGATGTCCGTAAAGTGAGTGTACTAGACAGGGGTAAGTGTCCCCTTGCGCCGCCACCTTACGGGGAACCGGGCCCACGGGGGGCATGGTGCCCCCTGGTCCCTGTGCCCCTTGAGCCTCCATTGCATGGCCTTTTGCCTCAGCCCTGTCCTTAGCCTGCGCAGACGCCATCTTTTTTATCCATCGGAACATTCTGCGCTGCCCCTTCCCCACTAGGCCTAGATCCTCCCCGCTGTCAGACCCAGACCCACTTGTGGAAGACCCTGTGTCAGTGTGCATAATGTCAGGTGCATTGCACTCACCGTCTCCTGGCATTTCCGCTCCTGTTGGCCCTTGCAGTGGTGCTCTCAGTTGGCTGTTGCTGGGCCCTGCCACCACCAAGGCGCTGTTTGATCCTGACTCCTATCATGCTGCCGCCTGTTCTGGCACCTGCGGGGATAAAATAACTTGGGGAGTACTCCGTTCAACAGGAGGTGCATCAACAGAATCACCCCTCCTTTCCCCTCCTTGACTCTCGCCCCCGTGCATGCCCAAAGCTCTAGCCACAGCATTCCTAACAGTCTGTTCCTGCACCGCCCCCTCCTGGGTGTGAACACTGAACCCGGGCAGGGGCCTAGCGCCGTGAACCGCCCGCAGTGCTGCTTCAACTGCCCTCCTTATGGTGTCCTCACTCACTCCTCCTTGCATTTGCCCAATATCATACTGCCTGTCATGCTCCATGCCAACCTCTCTCATACGCTCGACAGCCGCAACCTGGCTTGCCTGCTGGTAACCATGCCTTATCCCCGCATGGGCCCACCCCCCATGCTGGCCATATCCGTCTTGGGAGCCATGTGGTAAGTTTGTCTACCCTCTCTCTCACTAGGCCCCGTGTACCCACTCATCACACCTTCATTCCTCCTGGCCCCCATTTGTCCCTCATCTGCAAACATTCCCCTATGTTCTCTGTATGTGCTCCGCTCACTCGCCGCAGCAAACACCTGGGGCCTTCTTCCCACACTTTCATACAATTGCGCCTGCGCCTGTGCGCTGGTGCCTGGCCTCTCATCTGCTCTCATCATCACCTCAGAGCCCATCCGCCACTGACCGCGATTCACCTCTGCTTGCTCATGCGCACCAGCCCCTGGCCTGCCGGTCAGCTTCTCAGTCTCACCACACAACTGCCGCACCCTGCTCGGACCCGCCACCTCTACTGCGCGAGGTAAGTGCCCCCTCTCACACCGTGGGCTCCCTTGCTGCCTCTCCCGTGACCGGTAGTCTCCCCAAGTTACCTGTGGAGCTCCGGTCGCGTGAGGGTGTCTCCTCCGGCTCCTTCCTGCTCCCAAGATGGCGGCCGCTACTCTCCTCCTCCTCCCCAGATGAAATCTTGGAGGAGGAGTTCTCGCGTGAGCCGCCATCGGAGGGAGCCATTACCGCTGCGCACTCTGCACTGACCACTGACGGTCCCTACCTCACCACCGGACACCACAGAGGCCCCCAAGCCCTGCGCTTGGCCTGTTAAGGATTGCGCTAGGGCTAGGACTGCCACCATGGCCTCCGGCGACAAGGCCGCAAACTGCGCCCCAATGTCCGGCCCTAAGGGGCCCTGCCTACACTGCGAGGCCTCGTGGCCACTGCTGGGCCCAACCGGGGCCACCCGGTCTGTTTCCCCTGACCTCTGGGCCTGCGATCCCCCAACGGGTGCTCCCTCTAGGGTCCCCTCACCCTGGGACTGACAACTAGGGCCTCCTTCCCCCAACCCCATCCCCTTCTTCCCCTTCCCCTTATTAAAACGCCTGGCTGGTGGGGACTTTTGGGGTGTGGGGGGTACCAGATCCTCAGTCTCAGGGTCTTGTCTTTGCTTTGCAGGTCCCTTCTTCCTGGCAGATAGCTCCACCACCTCTCTGTAACGCTTGGGAGGTGCAGTTTTCCTCCTAGATCTCTCCATGCTCCACTCCTTTGCAGCAAACTTCAGAAAAACCTTCTCCTTGAAGTCTGGAAACCGAAAGAGGCTGGAATCACTGCTGCAGGACCCTATAAAGGTAAGAACAGACACCGCCTCTCCAAATGCAACATTGTAACAAACATGGCTTTAGCATTTCTCCAGACTTCAAGTTGGTAATCCCTTAATGTTGTTACTGGCCCACTAGAGGGCCCTCCACTATCATAAGTTCCATGCATAGGAGGAATCAGTTAAGGCAAAATGATATATTCTGGAAAATTGTGCACCCTCACAGGGTATGGCAATATTTATATACTCATTTTATAGGTTGAACTCAATAGATGTCTATCTTCTTTCAACCTCATTTACTATGTTATGTATTATAATGAGTCTTGTCATACCTGAGGACACATCACTTCCTGTTGCCATGTATGCCATACAACCTGCAGTTCAAGATAGGTGTTAGTGAAGGAGACTTGTCCACTTTGCTGTAAAAGAATTCCTCGGAACAACAACTTTGTCCCACAGAAAGACATAGAAGGAATAATTATATATTCTGTACCATCGTACACCCTCACAGGGTATGGCAATATTTATATACTCATTTTATAAGTTGAACTCAATAGATTTCTACCTTCTTTCAACCTCATTTGCTATGTTATGTATAATAATTATTATCATTTATTTGTATAGTGCCACCAAATTCCGTGAGTCCTGTCGTACCTGAGGACACATCACTTCCTGTTGCCATGTATGTCATACAACCTGCAGTTCAAGATAGGTGTTAGAGAAGGAGGCTTGTCCACTTTGCTGTAGAAGAATTCCTCGGAACAACAACTTTGTCCCACAGAAAGACATAGAAGGAAGAATGATATATTCTGTACCATCTGACACCCTCACAGGGTATGGCAATATTTATATACTCATTTTATAGGTTGAACTCAATGGACTTCTGTCTTCTTTCAACCTCATATACTATGTTTTGTATTATAACGAGTCTTGTCATACCTGAGGACACAGATGAACTTAATAAGGCAACAGTGTCTAGGAGGATTTATTTGCCTGACTGAATGAAAATGAATAAAGAAACAGAATATGACTTTAATATCAGCTGTGTGTTGCTTTTAATTTCTTAGACAAAATCTTATTTTCAATGCACTTGTTGGTTGGTTAAAAAGAGCTGAATATATTTACAAATACATTATATACTTCTGATGGGTAATGAGACACCGTCTTATATTTATAATAATATCTATTTAAGAAATGCATACCAGTTCACCCACTCAGTACAGATAATAAATTATAAAACAATTTAAAGGGACATTTAAGGGATATTAAACAGTGTTCCTTTAGTAAAAACAAATACGTTAAATCAAAGTAAACATAAAAAGAAAAAGATTGTGTAAGAAAAACCCCATCTAAAAACATCAAACAACTTGCTTGTTTTCTTGCTAAATTAACACCTAGAATTTCTCAGTGTAACCCTTGTCCTCAGTGTGATAAGAGTGAAGACTTTTTTTAAAACTTAAGTCTTATTCTGCAAGTTCTGAGCATGAGCAAATCTGACTACCTGTTTAGTCCATTCACTTAACCCCTTCACATCGTTAGGATGTTACATTCTGTCCTAACAGTGCTGGGCTTTAACACCAAAGGACGGCATGGAACATCCTACCTCATAAGGCGTCCTGCAGCCTCCCCCTTTGGATGAACTCAAGGTCTCCTTAGATCCAATCCTGGCCTTGAAAATATGTGATTGCATCAACTATCGCTTGATTTAATTTTTGCAGCAATAGTTTACCTCAGAATTTTATTCCAATGTTAAACACTTGAGGCATGAAGGTATTAATACTTAACCAACGCTGGAAGTTTTATGACATCATGCTGGATAAGTAATAGATATTGCACAAATGAAGTTTAAATAAAATAAATAAACTGTACAATCCATTTTATATCAATGCATAATATATATATATTGCAGTGATTTGTATTAAGTATAAGCCACTGCTCAGTGCTTTTTAATTACAACAATGAAACTGACTGTTTATTTTTCCTTTAAACAGTTATTGCTTTTGTGTAAAATTGAGGCCAAAAAGCAAATTCTACATCCTGCAATTGCTGCATATCAAGTAGCTGGTTTCGGCAATTTGAAGCAAATTGATCACCTAGGTTACTGATTTTGCGCTAGATTACAAGTGGAGTGGTATTTAACACTTCCGTTTGTGCACTAGTAAAGCTAAAAATAAACTTGTATCGTTTAGGATATCGTATTACAAGTTGAAAGTATTTTTTTGTTGCGAACAAAACCTGATGCACACTAAACACTGGACTTTGAATACCGCAACCGCGTTAAATTTGATTCCCTATAGAAAAAAACACCTATCCGCAGTGCGGATCAGGTCCGACAGATCCCGCTGAATACGACGAGCAATACGCTCTTCGTATTCAGCATTGCACCAGCAGCTCACAAGGGCTGCTGGTGCAATGCCGCCCCCTGCTGACTTGCGGCCAATCGGCTGCCAGCAGGGGGGGTATCAATCAACCCGATCGTACTCGATCGGGTTGATTTCTGGCGATGTCTGTCCGTCTGCTCAGAGCAGGCGGACAGGTTATGGAGCAGCGGTCTTTGTGACCACTGCTTCATAACTGCTGTTTCTGGCGAGCCTGCAGGCTCGCCAGAAACACGGGGCATCAAGCTCCATTCGGAGCTTGATACATATGCCCCAAAGTATACATATTTTACATTCCAATGTTCTTCACATAGAAGGAAATGTTCTATTGTTTGATAGATATTTTTATATTTATCTGATTTTTTTTGTGTGAAATATATATCTATACCTACCTATATATCTATATGAATATATACATGTATAGGTATATACAGATATATATTTTAAAAATACATAGGCCTCTAGTTATCAAGCCGTCGACTTTCTTGCATTCGACGGCACCAATACGCTCGCCTAAGATCGCCTAACATCGCTGCTGCGGACCTGAATACATTCGCCAAAATTATCAAGAAAGCTGTCAAAAAGATGCGCACCAAGTACGGTAGGATGAGCAACGGACTGTTGTTAACTAACAGTCATCGATCTCGCTGCTCATCGGCTTATTAGCAGCTTTCTTGGTAACCTATCACTAATCACCCACACTATAGTATACTGTTTTACCCCCTATACCGCCGCTACCGGAGCCCACCGCAACTAAATAAAGTTATTAACCCCTAAACAACCGCTCCCGGAGCCCAACGCAACTCTATTAAAGTGTTTAACCCCTAAACCACCATTCCCGGAGCCCACCGCCACCTACATTATATGTATTAACCCCTAAACCACCGCTCCCGGAGCCCACCGCCACCTACATTATATGTATTAACCACTAAACCGCCGTTCCCGGACCCCGCCGCAACTAAATAAAATGTTTAACCCCTAATCTGACCCCCCTACACCGCCACCACCTACAATAAATTTATTGACCCCTAATCTCCCACCCCCAACATCGCCCGCCACTATAATCTAACCCTAACCCTAACACCCCCTAACTTAAAAATAATTTAAATTAATCAAAATAAATATTCCTATCATGAAATAAATTATACCTATTTAAGAATAAATACTTACCTGTAAAATAAATCCTAAGATAGCTACAATATAACTAAAAGTTACATTGTACCCATTTTAGGATTTATTTTTATTTTACAGGCAACTTTGTATTTATTTTAACTAGGTAGAATAGTTATTAAATAGTTATTAACTATTTAATAACTACCTAGTTAAAATAAATACAAAAGTACCTGTAAAATAAAACCTAACCTAAGTTACAATTACACCTAACACTACACTATAATTAAATTAATTCCCTAAATTAAAATAAATTAATTACAATTAAATAAAATTATCTGAAGTACAAAAAACAACAACTAAATTACAGAAAATAAAAAAATAACTACAATAATTTTAAACTAATTACACCTAATCTAATCCCCCTAATAAAATTAAAAAGCCCCCCAAAATAATAAAAATTCCTACCCTATACCAAATTACAAATAGCCCTTAAAAGGGCTTTTTGCCGGGCATTGCTCCAAAGTAATCAGCTCTATTACCTGTAAACAAAAATAACAAACCCCCGTCAACATTACAACCCACCACCCACACACCCAACCCTACTCTAAAACCCACCCAATACCCCCTTAAAAAAACCTAACACTAACCCCCTGAAGATCAACCTACCTTGAGAAGTCTTCACCCAACCGGGCCTAAGTCCTCAACAAAGCCCGGCGAAGTCTTCATCCAACCGGGAATAAGAAGTCCTCCAGATGGGAAGAAGCCTTCATCTAGGTGGCATCTTCTATCTTTATCCATCCGATGAGGAGCGGCTCCATCTTGAAGACATCCGTCGCAGAGCATCCATCCAGACCGACGACTACCCGATGAATGGATATTCCTTTAAATGACGTCATCCAAGATGGCATCCCTTGAATTCCGATTGGCTGATAGAAGTCTATCAGCCAATCGGAATTAAGGTAGGAAAAATCCTATTGGCTGATGCAATCAGCCAATAGGATTGAGCTCGCATTCTATTGGCTGTTCCAATCAGCCAATAGAATGCGAGCTCAATCCTATTAGCTGATTGCATCAGCCAATAGGATTTTTCCTACTTTAATTCTGATTGGCTGATAGAATTCTATCAGCCAATCGGAATTCAATGGACTCCATCTTTGAGGACGTCATTTAAAGGAATATTCATTTGTTGGGTAATCGTCAGTCTGGATGGATGCTCCGTGTTGGATGTCTTCAAGATGGAGCCGCTCCTCGTCAGATGGATGAAGATAGAAGATGCCGCCTGGATGAAGACTTCTGCCCATCTGGAGGACCTCTTCTGCCTGGTTGGATGAAGACTTCGCCCGGCTTCGTTGAGGACTTCGGCCCGGTTGGGTGAAGACTTCTCAAGGTAGGGTGATCTTCAAGGGGTTAGTGTTAGGTTTTATTAAGGGGGGATTGGGTGGGTTTTAGAGTAGGGTTGGGTGGTGGGTTTTAATGTTGGGGGGGAATTGTTATTTGTTTTCAGGTAATAGAGCAGATTACTTTTACCCCACAAAAGGCCCTTTTAAGGGCTATTTGTAATTTAGTATAGGGTAGGGATTTTTATTATTTTGGGGGGCTTTTTATTTTATTAGGGGGATTAGATTAGGTTTAATTAGTTTAAAAATCTTGTAATTATTTTAATATTTTCTGTAATTTAGTGTTTGTTTTTTTGTACTTTAGTCAATTTTATTTTATTTTAATTTAGGGAATTAATTAAATATAGTGTAGTGTTAGGTGTAATTGTAACTTAGGTTAGGTTTTATTTTACAGGTAAATTTGTATTTTTTTTTAACTAGGAAGTTATTAAATAGTTAATAACTATTTAATAATTACTCTACCTAGTTAAAATAAATACAAAGTTGCCTGTAAAATAAAAATAAATCCTAAAATGGCTACAATGTAACTATTAGTTATATTGTAGCTATCTTAGGGTTTATTTTATAGGTATTTAGTTTTAAATAGGAATTATTTAGTTAATTATAGTAATTTTTATTTAGATTTATTAAAATTATATTTAAGTTAGGGGGTGTTAGGGTTAGACTTAGGTTTAGGGGTTAATATGGTTATTATAGTGGCAGTGATGCAGGGGGGCAGATTAGGGGTTAATAAATATAATATAGGTGGTGGTGGGCTCCGGGAGCGGCAGTTTAGGGGTTAAACAATTTATTTAGTTGTGGCGGGGTCTGGGAGCGGTGGTTTAGGGGTTAATAAGTATAATGTAGGTGGCTGCGATATAGGGGGGGCAGATTAGGGGTGTTTAGACTCGGGTACATGTTAGGGTTTTAGGTGTAGACGTTCCCATAGGAATCAATGGGATATCGGGCAGCAGCGAACATAAGCTTTCGCTGCTGTCAGACTCCCATTGATTCCTATGGCATCCACCGCCTCCAGGGCGGTGGATTGAAAACCAGGTACGCTGGGCCGGAATAGTGGCGAGCATACCTGGTAGATATTTGTTAACTAGCAAAATAGTCAGATAGTGCTGAACTTGCGCTCGGAACATCTGTAGTGACGTAACCATCGATCTGTGTTGGACTGAGTCCGGCGGATCGTATGTTACCTCACTATATTCTACTTTTGCCGGTCTGTAGGGTTTGATAACATAGGCGAATCAGGCTCGCCACAAATACGCTGCGGAATTCCATTTATTTGCGGTTGACAGCTTGATAAATAGAGGCCATAGAGCAGTTTGTACTAAGTGAAGAACATTGGAATGTCAAATATTTACATCATATACCGAGTAAGAACACATTATTAAATATTAATATTGAATACAAATAATTTTTCTTGCTTTCAGGTATTCAACTGGAAAAGGGTTCATATGTTTATAAATAGATAAACAGACAGACAAACAAGCAAACATATAAATAGATAGATAACCCCTGCTAGCCAATAGGTGTCCAGGTCCCCCAGAAAAGTGCCAAAAATAGGTACCAAAACACCATGGGAAAGTCGCCCCTGATCACCACTGGGCACTCAGGAACAACAGGAATATAGCCCCTGCTCACCAATAGGCACCCAGGCAACCATACGGCTAGATTTAGAGTTTTGTCGGTAACGACCCGCGTAGCTAACGCTGGCTTTTTTCCCCCCGCACCTTTTAAATACCGCTGGTATTTAAAGTTCACAGAAGGGCTGCGTTAGGCTCCAAAAAGGGAGCGTATAGCATAATTACCGCCATTGCAACTCTCAATACCAGCGGTGCTTACGGACGCGGCCAGCTTCAAAAACGTGCTTGTGCACGATTTCCCCATAGGAAACAATGGGGCAGTTTGAGCTGAAAAAAAACCTAACACCTGCAAAAAAGCAGCGTTCAGCTCCTAACGCAGCCCCATTGTTTCCTATAGGGAAACAGTTTCTAAGTCTGCACCTAACACTCTAACATGTACCCCGAGTCTAAACACCCCTAACCTTACACTTATTAACCCCTAATCTGCCGCCCCCGCTGTCGCTGACCCCTGCATATTTTTTTAACCCCTAAATCTGCCACTCCGTACACCGCCACAACCTACATTATACCTATGTACCCCCAATCTGCTGCCCCTAACACCGCCGACCCCTATATTATATTTATTAACCCCTAATCTGCCCCCCCACAACGTCGCCGCCAGCTACCTACAATAATTAACCCCTAATCTGCCGACCGGACTTCACCGCTACTATAATAAATGTATTAACCCCTAATCCGCCTCACTAACCCTATAATAAATAGTATTAACCCCTAATCTGCCCTCCCTAACATCGCTGACACCTAACTTCAAGTATTAACCCCTAATCTGCCGACCGGACCTCACCGCTACTCTAATAAATGTATTAACCCCTAAAGCTAAATCTAACACTAACACTAACACCCCCCCCTAAGTTAAATATAATTTAAATCTAACGAAATAAATTAACTCTTATTAAATAAATTATTCCTATTTAAAGCTAAATACTTACCTGTAAAATAAACCCTAATATAGCTACAATATAAATTATAATTATATTGTAGCTATTTTAGGAATAATATTCATTTTACAGGCAACTTTGTAATTATTTTAACCAGGTACAATAGCTATTAAATAGTTAATAACTATTTAATAGCTACCTAGTTAAAATAATTACAAAATTACCTGTAAAATAAATCCTAACCTAAGTTACAATTAAACCTAACACTACACTATCAATAAATTAATTAAATAAAATACCTACAATTAAATCTAACACTACACTCTCAATAAATTAATTAAATAAAATACCTACAATTATCTACAATTAAATCTAACACTACACTATCAATAAATTAATTAAATAAAATACCTACAAATAAATACAAATAAATAAACTAACTAAAGTACAAAAAATAAAAAAAGCTAAGTTACAAAAAATAAAAAAATTAATTACAAACATAATAAAAATATTACAACAATTTTAAGCTAATTACACATACTCTAAGCCCCCTAATAAAATAACAAAGCCCCCCAAAATAAAAAAATGCCCTACCCTATTCCAAAATTAAAATAGAAAAGCTCTTTTACCTTACCAGCCCTTAAAAGGGCCTTTTGCGGGGCATACCCCAAAGAATTCAGCTCTTTCGCTTGGAAAAAAAAACATACAATCCCCCCCCCAACATTACAACCCACCACCCACATACCCCTAATCTAACCCAAACCCCCCTTAAATAAACCTAACACTAAGCCCCTGAAGATCTTCCTACCTTATCTTCACCACACCGGGTATCTATCACCGATCCGTCCAGGCTCCGAAATCTTCATCCAAGCCCAAGCGGGGGCTGGAGATCCATCATCCGGCTGAAGTCTTCTATCAAGCGGCAAGAAGAAGTCCAGAAGAGGCTCCAAAGTCTTCATCCTATCCGGGCAGAAGAGGAGATCCGGACCGGCAACCATCTTCATCCAAGCGGCATCTTCTATCTTCATCCGATGACGAGCGGCTCCATCTTGAAGACCTCCGGCGCGGATCCATCCTCTTCTTCCGACGTCCTAAATCCGAATGAAGCTTCCTTTAAATGACGTCATCCAAGATGGCGTCTCTAGAATTCCCATTGGCTGATAGGATTCTATCAGCCAATTGGAATTAAGGTAGGAAAAATCTGATTGGCTGATGGAATCAGCCAATCAGATTCAAGTTCAATCCGATTGGCTGATCCAATCAGCCAATCAGATTGAGCTTGCATTCTATTGGCTGATAGGAACAGCCAATAGAATGCGAGCTCAATCTGATTGGCTGATTCAATCAGCCAATCAGATTTTCCCTACCTTAATTCCGATTGGCTGATAGAATCCTATCAGCCAATCGGAATTCGAGGGACGCCATCTTGGATGACGTCATTTAAAGGAACCTTCATTCGGACTTAGGACGTCGGAAGAAGAGGATGGATCCGCGCCGGAGGTCTTCAAGATGGAGCCGCTCGTCATCGGATGAAGATAGAAGATGCTGCTTGGATGAAGATGGTTGCCGGTCCGGATCTCCTCTTCTGGCCTGATAGGATGAAGACTTTGGAGCCTCTTCTGGACTTCTTCTTGCCGCTTGATAGAAGACTTCAGCCGGATGATGGATCTCCAGCCCCCGCTTGGGCTTAGATAAATATTTCGGAGCCTGGACGAATTGGTGATAGATACCCGGTGTGGTGAAGATAAGGTAGGAAGATCTTCAGGGGCTTAGTGTTAAGTTTATTTAAGGGGGGTTTGGGTTAGATTAGGGGTATGTGGGTAGTGGGTTGTAATATTGGAGGGGTATTGTGTTTATTTTTACAGGCAAAAGAGCTGAATTCTTTGGGGCATGCCCCGCAAAAGGCCCTTTTAAGGGCTGGTAAGGTAAAAGAGCTTTTCTATTTTAATTTTAGAATAGGGTAGGGCATTTTTTTATTTTGGGGGGCTTTGTTATTTTATTAGGGGGCTTAGAGTAGGTGTAATTAGTTTAAAATTGTTGTAATATTTTTATTATGTTTGTAATTATTTTTTTTATTTTTTGTAACTTAGCTTTTTTTATTTTTTGTACTTTAGTTAGTTTATTTAATTGTATTTATTTGTAGGTATTTCATGTAATTAATTTATTGATAGTGTAGTGTTAGATTTAATTGTAAGTATTTTATTTAATTAATTTATTGATAGTGTAGTGTTAGGTTTAATTGTAACTTAGGTTAGGATTTATTTTACAGGTAATTTTGTAATTATTTTAACTAGGTAGCTATTAAATAGTTATTAACTATTTAATAGCTATTGTACCTGGTTAAAATAAATACAAAGTTGCCTGTAAAATAAATATAAATCCTAAAATAGCTACAATATAATTATAATTTATATTGTAGCTATATTAGGGTTTATTTTACAGGTAAGTATTTAGCTTTAAATAGGAATAATTTATTTAATAAGAGTTAATTTAGATTTAAATTATATTTAATTTAGGGGGGTGTTAATGTTAGGGTTAGACTTAGCTTTAGGGGTTAATCCATTTATTATTGTAGCGGTGAGGTCTGGTCGGCAGATTAGGGGTTAATACTTGAAGTTAGGTGTCGGCGATGTTAGGGAGGGCAGATTAGGGGTTAATACTATTTATTATAGGGTTATTGAGGCGGGAGTGAGGCGGATTAGGGGTTAATAACTTTATTATAGTAGCGGTGAGGTCCGGTCGGCAGATTAGGGGTTAATTATTTAGGTAAGGTAGCAGCGACGTTGGTGGCGGCAGATTAGGGGTTAATAAATATAATATAGGGGTCGGCAGTGTTAGGGGCAGCAGATTAGGGGTACATAGGGATAACGTAGGTTGCGGCGGTGTGCGGTCAGCAGATTAGGGGTTAAAAATTTTTATTAGAGTGGCGGCGATGTGGGGGGGCCTCGGTTTAGGGGTACATAGGTAGTTTATGGGTGTTAGTGTACTTTAGAGCACAGTAGTTAAGAGCTTTATGAACCGGCATTAGCCCAGAAAGCTCTTAACTCCTGACTTTTTTCTGCGGCTGGAGTTTTGTCGGTAGAGGCTCTACCGCTCACTTCAGCCAAGAATCTAAATACCGGCGTTCGAAAGATCCCATAGAAAAGATAGGATACGCGTAGGGGGATCTGCGGTATGGAAAAGTCGCGGTTGGAAAGTGAGCATTAGACCCTTACCTACAAGACTCTAAATACCAGTGGTAGCACAAAACCAGCGTTAGGAGCCTCTAATGCTGGTTTTGATGGCTAACGCCAAACTCTAAATCTAGCTGTAAGAAATTGGCCCCTGCTAACCAATAGGTGCTCAGACACAACACGAAAGTAACCCCTGCTTCCAATAGGCGCACAGGCACCTTGACAAAGTGTCCCCTGCTTATTAAAGGGCTTTCAAGCATTCCAGGAAAGTTATAATTATACATGTTTTACCTCTGTAATTACCTTGTATCTAAGCCTCAGCAGACTGCCCCCTTATTTCAGTTCTTTTGACAGACTTGGATTTTAGCCAATCAGAGCTGTCTCCATGGTAAATTCACGTGCATGAGCTCAATGTTATTTATATGAAACATGTGAACTAATGCCCTCTAGTGGTGAAAAACTATCAAAATGCATTTAGATTAGAGGCGGCCTTCAAGGTCTAATAAATTATCATATGAACCTCCTAGGTTTAGCTTTCAACTAAGAATACCAAGAGAACAAAGCAAAATTGGTGATAAAAGTAAATTTGAAATTTGTTTAAAATTGCATGCCCTATTTGAATCATGAAAGTTTTTTTTGGACTTGACTGTCCCTTTAAGGACAAGGGCAATTTTTACATTTCTGCAGTGTTTGTGTTTAGCTGTAATTTTCCTCTTACTCATTTGCTGTACCCACACATATTATATACCGTTTTTCTTGCCATTAAATGGACTTTCTAAAGAAACCATTATTTTTATCATATCTTATAATTTACTGTAAACAAAATTATAAAATGAGGAAAAAATGGAAAAAACACACTTTTTCTAACTTTGACCCCCAAAATCTGTTACACATCTACAACCACCAAAAAACAACCATACTAAATAGTTTCAAAATGTTGTCCTGAGTTTAGAAAACATAATTTATGCTTACCTGATAAATTTATTTCTCTTGTAGTGTATCCAGTCCACGGATCATCCATTACTTATGGGATATTAACTCCTCCCCAACAGGAAGTGCAAGAGGATTCACCCAGCAGAGCTGCTATATAGCTCCTCCCCTAACTGCCATTACCAGTCATTCGACCGAAAACATGCAGAGAAAGGAAAACCATAGGGTGCAGTGGTGACTGTAGTTTAATGGAAAAATTACCTGCCTTAAAGTGACAGGGCGGGCCGTGGACTGGATACACTACAAGAGAAATAAATTTATCAGGTAAGCATAAATTATGTTTTCTCTTGTTAAGTGTATCCAGTCCACGGATCATCCATTACTTATGGGATACCAATACCAAAGCTAAAGTACACGGATGACGGGAGGGACAGGCAGGCTCTTTATACGGAAGGAACCACTGCCTGAAGAACCTTTCTCCCAAAAACAGCCTCCGAAGAAGCAAAAGTGTCAAATTTGTAAAATTTGGAAAAAGTATGAAGAGAAGACCAAGTTGCAGCCTTGCAAATCTGTTCAACAGAAGCCTCATTCTTAAAGGCCCAAGTGGAAGCCACAGCTCTAGTAGAATGTGCTGTAATTCTTTCAGGAGGCTGCTGGACAGCAGCCTCATAGGCTAACCGTATTATGCTACGAAGCCAAAAGGAGAGAGAGGTAGCCGAAGCTTTTTGACCTCTCCTCTGACCAGAATAAACGACAAACAGGGAAGACGTTTGTCGAAAATCCTTAGTTGCCTGTAGATAAAATTTCAGGGCACGGACTACATCTAGATTGTGTAGCAGACGTTCCTTTTTTGAAGAAGGATTAGGACACAAAGATGGAACCACAATCTCTTGATTGATATTCCTGTTAGTGACCACCTTAGGTAGGAACCCAGGTTTAGTACGCAGAACTACCTTGTCTGAATGAAAAATCAGATAAGGAGAATCACAATGTAAGGCAGATAACTCAGAGACTCTTCGAGCCGAGGAAATCGCCATTAAAAACAGAACTTTCCAAGATAACAACTTGATATCAATGGAATGAAGGGGTTCAAACGGAACCCCCTGTAAAACATTAAGAACTAAGTTCAAACTCCATGGTGGAGCAACAGTTTTAAACACAGGCTTGATCCTAGCTAAAGCCTGACAAAAAGCTTGAACGTCCGGAACTTCTGACAGACGTTTGTGTAAAAGAATGGACAGAGCTGAAATCTGTCCCTTTAAGGAACTAGCGGATAAACCCTTTTCTAAACCTTCTTGTAGAAAAGACAATATCCTCGGAATCCTAACCTTACTCCATGAGTAACTCTTGGATTCGCACCAATATAAGTATTTGCGCCATATCTTATGGTAAATCTTTCTGGTAACAGGCTTCCTAGCCTGTATTAAGGTATCAATAACTGACTCAGAAAAACCACGTTTTGATAAAATCAAGCGTTCAATTTCCAAGCAGTCAGCTTCAGAGAAATTAGATTTTGATGTTTGAAGGGACCCTGGATCAGAAGGTCCTGTTTCAGAGGTAGCGACCAAGGTGGACAGGATGACATGTCCACTAGATCTGCATACCAAGTCCTGCGTGGCCATGCAGGCGCTATTAGAATCACTGATGCTCTCTCCTGTTTGATTCTGGCAATCAATCGAGGAAGCATCGGGAAGGGTGGAAACACATAAGCCATCCCGAAGGTCCAAGGTGCTGTCAAAGCATCTATCAGAACCGCTCCCGGATCCCTGGATCTGGACCCGTAACGAGGAAGCTTGGCGTTCTGTCGAGACGCCATGAGATCTATCTCTGGTTTGCCCCAACGTCGAAGTACTTGGGCAAAGACCTCCGGATGAAGTTCCCACTCCCCCGGATGAAAAGTCTGACGACTTAAGAAATCCGCCTCCCAGTTCTCCACTCCCAGGATGTGGATTGCTGACAGGTGGCAAGAGTGAGACTCTGCCCAGCGAATTATCTTTGATACTTCCATCATTGCTAGGGAGCTTCTTGTCCCTCCCTGATGGTTGATATAAGCTACAGTCGTGATGTTGTCCGACTGAAACCTGATGAACCCCCGAGTTGTTAACTGGGGCCAAGCCAGAAGGGCATTGAGAACTGCTCTCAATTCCAGAATGTTTATTGGTAGGAGACTCTCCTCCTGATTCCATTGTCCCTGAGCCTTCAGAGAATTCCAGACAGCGCCCCAACCTAGTAGGCTGGCGTCTGTTGTTACAATTGTCCAGTCCGGCCTGCTGAATGGCATCCCCCTGGACAGATGTGGCCGAGAAAGCCACCATAGAAGAGAATTTCTGGTCTCTTGATCCAGATTCAGAGTAGGGGACAAGTCTGAGTAATCCCCATTCCACTGACTTAGCATGCACAATTGCAGCGGTCTGAGATGTAGGCGTGCAAAGGGTACTATGTCCATTGCTGCTACCATTAAGCCGATCACCTCCATGCATTGAGCTACTGACGGGTGTTGAACACGGCATGCATTTTGAAGCTTTGTTAACCTGTCTTCTGTCAGGTAAATCTTCATTTCTACAGAATCTATAAGAGTCCCCAAGAAGGGAACTCTTGTGAGTGGAAAGAGAGAACTCTTCTTTTCGTTCACCTTCCATCCATGCGACCTTAGAAATGCCAGTACTAACTCTGTATGAGACTTGGCAGTTTGAAAGCTTGAAGCTTGTATCAGAATGTCGTCTAGGTACGGAGCTACCGCAATTCCTCGCGGTCTTAGTACCGCCAGAAGAGCACCCAGAACCTTTGTGAAGATTCTCGGAGCCGTAGCCAATCCGAATGGAAGAGCTACAAACTGGTAATGCCTGTCTAGAAAGGCAAACCTTAGATACCGGTAAAGATCTTTGTGAATCGGTATGTGAAGGTAAGCATCCTTTAAATCCACTGTGGTCATGTACTGACCCTTTTGGATCATGGGTAAAATTGTCCGAATAGTCTCCATTTTGAACGATGGAACTCTTAGGAATTTGTTTAGGATCTTTAAATCCAAGATTGGCCTGAAAGTTCCCTCTTTTTTGGGAACCACAAACAGATTTGAGTAAAACCCTTGTCCTTGTTCCGACCGCGGAACCGGATGGATCACTCCCATTAATAAAAGCTCTTGTACGCAGCATAGAAACGCCTCTTTCTTTATTTGGTTTGTTGACAACCTTGACAGATGAAATCTCTCTCTTGGGGGAGAGAATTTGAAGTCTAGAAGGTATCCCTGAGATATGATCTCTAGCGCCCAGGGATCCTGGACATCTCTTGCCCAAGCCTGGGCGAAGAGAGAAAGTCTGCCCCCCACTAGATCCGTTCCCGGATCGGGGGCCCTCGATTCATGCTGTCTTAGGGGCAGCCAGCAGGTTTCCTGGCCTGCTTGCCCTTGTTCCAGGACTGGTTAGGTCTCCAGCCTTGTCTGTAGCGAGCAACAGCTCCTTCCTGTTTTGGAGCAGAGGAAGTTGATGTTGCTCCTGCTTTGAAATTCCGAAAGGAACGAAAATTAGACTGTCTAGCCTTAGGTTTGGCTCTGTCTTGAGGCAGGGCATGGCCTTTACCTCCTGTAATGTCAGCGATAATTTCTTTCAATCCCGGGCCCGAATAAGGTCTGCCCTTTGAAAGGTATATTAAGCAATTTAGACTTAGAAGTAACGTCAGCTGACCAGGATTTTAGCCACAGTGCTCTGCGCGCCTGAATGGCGAATCCGGAATTCTTAGCCGTAAGCTTAGTTAAATGTACTACGGCATCTGAAATAAATGAGTTAGCTAACTTAAGAGCTTTAAGCCTGTGTGTAATCTCATCTAATGGAGCTGATTCAAGTGTCCCTTCCAGAGACTCAAACCAAAATGCTGCTGCAGCCGTGACAGGCGCAATGCATGCAAGAGGTTGCAATATAAAACCTTGTTGAACAAACATTTTCTTAAGGTAACCCTCTAACTTTTTATCCATTGGATCTGAAAAGGCACAGCTATCCTCCACCGGGATAGTGGTACGCTTAGCTAAAGTAGAAACTGCTCCCTCCACCTTAGGGACCGTTTGCCATAAGTCCCGTGTGGTGGTGTCTATTGGAAACATCTTTCTAAATATCGGAGGGGGTGAGAACGGCACACCGGGTCTATCCCACTCCTTAGTAACAATTTCAGTAAGTCTCTTAGGTATAGGAAAAACGTCAGTACTCGACGGTACCGCAAAATATTTATCCAACCTACACATTTTCTCTGGTATTGCAACTGTGTTACAATCATTCAGAGCCGCTAACACCTCCCCAAGTAATACACGGAGGTTTTCCAGCTTAAATTTAAAATTTGAAATATCTGAATCCAGTTCTGTTTGGATCAGAACCGTCACCCGCAGAATGAAGCTCTCCGTCCTCATGTTCTGCAAATTGTGACGCAGTGTCTGACATGGCCCTAATATTATCAGCGCACTCTGTTCTCACCCCAGAGTGATCACGCTTACCTCTTAGTTCTGGTAATTTAGCCAAAACTTCAGTCATAACAGTAGCCATATCCTGTAATGTGATTTGTAATGGCCGCCCAGATGTACTCGGCGCCTACAATATCACGCACCCCCCGAGCGGGAGATGCAGGTACTGACACGTGAGGCGAGTTAGTCGGCATAACTCTCCCCTCGTTGTTTGGTGAAATGTGTTCAATTTGTACAGATTGACTTTTATTTAAAGTAGCATCAATACAGTTAGTACATAAATTTCTATTGGGCTCCACTTTGGCATTAGCACATATAGCACAGATGTCTTCCTCTGAATCAGACATGTTTAACACACTAGCAAATAAACTAGCAACTTGGAAATACTTTTCAAGTAATTTACTATAATATGAAAACGTACTGTGCCTATAAGAAGCACAGAAAGAGTTATGACATTTGAAAGTTAATAAACTGAAAGGTTATAGCATCAAATCTTTGTAAAAAACACAATTTTAGCAAAGGCTTGTTCCCATTAGCGAAGGATAACTAACCCTGATAGCAGAAAAAAAAGTTACAGAAATAAACGTTTTTTATCACAGTCAACTACAATCTCACAGCTCTGCTGTGAATGATTACCTCCCTCAAAACAAGTTTTGAAGACCCCTGAGTTCTGTAGAGATGAACCGGATCATGCAGGAAATACAATGAGCTTCTGACTGAATTTTTTGACCTCCCCCTCACACACAACAGTGAGAGAGATCAGTAAACTGTCATAAATTAAATAAAACAACTGCCAAGTGGAAAAAATAATGCCCAAAACATTTTATTCACCCAGTACCTCAGAAAATGAAACGATTTTACATGCCAGCAAAAAACGTTTAACATAAATTAAGTGTTATTAAAGAGCCTGTTGCCAGTCCCTGCAAATTAGGCTAAAGTCTTATGCACACAGTATAATTCCAGTGAAGTGCCATTCCCCAGAATACTGAAGTGTAAAATATACATACATGACAGCCTGATACCAGTTGCTGCTACTGCATTTAAGGCTGAGTTTACATTATATCGGTATGGCAGAATTTTCTCATCAATTCCATTGTCAGAAAATAATAAGCTGCTACATACCTCTTTGCAGATTAATCTGCCCGCTGTCCCCTGATCTGAAGTTTACCTCTCCTCAGATGGCCGAGAAACAGCAATATGATCTTAACTACGCCGGCTAAAATCATAGTAAAAACTCAGGTAGATTCTTCTTCAAATTCTACCAGAGAAGGAATAACACACTCCGGTGCTATTATAAAATAACAAACTTTTGATTGAAGGTATAAAACTAAA
The DNA here is from genome assembly GCF_027579735.1 of Bombina bombina. NCBI lineage: Eukaryota > Metazoa > Chordata > Amphibia > Anura > Bombinatoridae > Bombina > Bombina bombina. The sequence continues at coordinate 1,079,968,391 of NC_069499.1, read as the reverse complement.
TATAATCACCATAGTCCTCTCACACATCCTATCTAGTCGTTGGGTGCAAGAGAATGACTGGTAATGGCAGTTAGGGGAGGAGCTATATAGCAGCTCTGCTGGGTGAATCCTCTTGCACTTCCTGTTGGGGAGGAGTTAATATCCCATAAGTAATGGATGATCCGTGGACTGGATACACTTAACAAGAGAAATGGAAAAAACACACTTTTTCTAACTTTGACCCCCAAAATCTGTTAAGCATCTACAACCACCAAAAAACAACCATACTAAATAGTTTCAAAATGTTGTCCTGAGTTTAGAAATACCCAATGTTTACATGTTCTTTGCTTTTTTTGCAAGTTATAGGGCAATAAATACAAGTAGCACTTTGCTATTTCCAAATCACTTTTTTTCAAAAATAGCGCTAGTTACTTTGAAACCCTGATATCTGTCAGGAATACCTGAATATCCCTTGACATGTATATATATATTTTTAGAAGACAACCCAAAGTATTGATCTAGGCCCATTTTGATATATTTCATGCCACCATTTCACTGCCAAATGCGATCAAATAAAACATTTTTTTCACTTTTTCACAAATTTTGTCACAAACTTAAGTTTTTCCACTGAAATTATTTACAAACGGCTTCTGCAATTATGGCACAAATGGTTGTAAATGCTTCTCTGGGATCCCCTTTGTTAAGAAATAGCAGACTTATATGGCTTTGGGGTTACTTTTTGGTAATTAGAAGGCCGCTAAATGCCGCTGCGCACCACACGTGAATTATGCCCAGCAGTGAAGGAGTTAATTAGGTAGCTTGTAGGGAGCTTGCAGGGTTAATTTTAGCTTTAGTGTAGAGATCAGCCTCCCACCTGACACATCCCACCCCCTGATCCCTCCCAAACAGCTCTCTTCCCTCCCCACCCCACAATTGTCCCCGCCATTTTAAATACTGGCAGAAAGTCTGCCAGTACTAAATAAAAGGAGTTTTTTTTATTTTATTTTTTAAAAATATTTATTCAGCTGTGATGGACCCCTGCCTTAGCCCCCAACCTCCCTGATCCCCCAAACAGCTCTCTAACCCTCCCCCTTGGGTACTGGCAGTTCTCTGCCAGTACCCAGTTTGCCCCCAAAAACAACAATATTTTTGTTTTGCTTTTGACCTTCAAACTTTATCTGTAGTGTAGCAGCCCCCCCTCAATACCCCCATCCTCCTCCCAGATCCTTTTATATTTTATTTCATTAACTTAACTTTTTTTCCCCTCTCATAATCTCATTGGTGTTAGTGGCTAATATCCTCCCGGCACCCGGCGTGCACATTGCACTTACAGGAACCGGATGCCGGGTAGCGATGGGCCGCACATCCGCCTCCCTGCTATGCTCCCACCCACCAACGAACGGCACCATCACTACCGGTGCAGAGAGGGCCACAGAGTGGCTCTCTCTGCATCGGAGGATTGTAAAAAAGGTATTGCAGGATGCCTCCATATCGAGGTATCCCTGCAATACCCTGAGAGCTGCTGGAAGCGATTGCGATCGCTTCCAGCACTCTGTTAAACAACTGACGTACCAGGTACGTCTATTGTCCTTAACTGTTAGTTTTTGCATGACGTACCTGGTATGTCAGTTGTCATTAAGGGGTTAAAAAATATTGGTTTTGGGAGAGACCTTGACGTGGTACCTGGGCTTGTCCAATTTGGCCAGATGCAGTAACTAACTCTTTAATTTTTTCTTTTAATCTAAGAGTGCTTGTGAGTGCTGAACTTTCTCTGTGTGATGTGATATATATATATATATATATATATATATATATATATATATATATCCCACAGAGGAAGTTCCACAGTACAACAATATTCTTAAAGGTGAATAATTTCTTTATTTGGATATCAAAACCATAAAAAAGCGACATTGCGGACCTACATGGTCCTTAATCATGCATGATTAAGGACCATGTAGGTCCAAAACGTTGCTTTTTTATGGTTTTGATATTGTAGGTCCGAAACGTCGCTTTTTTATGGTTTTGATATCCAAATAAAGAAATGATTCACCTTTAAGAATATTGTTGTACTGTGGTGCTGTCACATTCTATGCATGGACTGTACATATTGGAGTTTTGCTGATACTCCACAGTGACGAGCACACAGTCTACTACAATATTTATGGGTACAGTACTAGACTCTATTTATTTTGTATATATATATATATATATATATATATATATATATATAGTTTGTACCAAAATACCATCAGATATATGTAGAAATATGTATTTATGAATAAATAGAACATATTATGTTATATGAAGAACATTGGAATGTGAAATATTCATATTTTTGTGTTGTATTAGCGCACTCTGGTTGGTGCGAGTAGGGTGTTAGGTTTTTTCCACTTTTTTTGCTCAAATGACTTCTAAGTTAGCACGCGAGTGAAAGCAGTTTACTTTAATACAAGCACAACCCAATGCGGGCAAAATGTCTACTTCTAGCGGAGCTTACATTCGAGAGGGAGTGTTAAATAACACTCCAATTGTAATCTGGCACTCTGTGTTTATGCATATTTGAAACTGTGTAAAATAAAATATTTTAGTACAAACATGTGAAGCCTTGTCTGAAAACCACATCCTCCACACATATGCTTTGCCACCTCAGAATAAGTACTAAAATGGATGTGCAAAAGGTAGCAACACTACAACTAGTACATCTATTATGATGTCAACTTTTAACCATTTTACCTTTTGTCCATTCTTTGCTAAATGTCAGAATGTTCATTATGACATAAGTGACAGGGTATAAAAGGCCAGAGCTTAGTGAGGCAACAAAGAATACCAAGGAGAACAAGGAGAAGGAGCAGCCAAACACAGGGCATGAGAGAACTGAACAATCAGAAAAAGTCAGTCTTTCTTTTGATCGCTGCCAGCATCTCCAGGCCACTCAAAGAGAGCAACAGAGACGCTTAAGTTCCATGCAAACGAGGAATCAGTTAAGGCAAAATGATATATTCTGGAAAATTGTGCACCCTCACAGGGTATGGCAATATTTATATACTCATTTTATAGGTTGAACTCAATAGATGTCTATCTTCTTTCAACCTCATTTACTATGTTATGTATTATAATGAGTCTTGTCATACCTGAGGACACATCACTTCCTGTTGCCATGTATGCCATACAACCTACAGATCAAGATAGGTGTTATAGAAAGAGACTTGTCCACTTTGCTGTAGAAGAATTCCTCGGAACAACAACTTTGTCCCACAAAAAGACATAGAAGGAATAATGATATATTCTGTACCATCGTACACCCTCACAGGGTATGGCAATATTTATATACTCATTTTATAGGTTGAACTCAATAGATGTCTACCTTCTTTCAACCTCATTTACTATGTTATGTATAATAATTATTATCATTTATTTGTATAGCGCCACCAAATTCCGTGAGTCTTATCGTACCTGAGGACACATCACTTCCTGTTGCCATGTATGTCATACAACCTGCAGTTCAAGATAGGAGTTAGAGAAGGAGGCTTGTCCACTTTGCTGTAGAAGAATTTCTTGGAACAACTTTGTCCCACAGAAAGACATAGAAGGAAGAATGATATATTATGTACCATCTGACACCCTCACAGGGTATGGCAATATTTATATACTCATTTTATAGGTTGAACTCGATGGACTTCTGTCTTCTTTCAACCTCATATACTATGTTTTGTATTATAATGAGTCTTGTCATACCTGAGGACACAGATGAACTTAATAAGGCAACAGTGTCCAGGATTTATTTGCCTGACTGAATGAAAATGAATAAAGAAACAGAATATGACTTTAACATCAACTGTGTGTTGCTTTTCATTTCTTAGACAAAATCTTATTTTCAATGCACTTGTTGGTTGGTTAAAAAGAGCTGAATATATTTACAAATACATTATATACTTCTGAGGGGTAATGAGACAGTAATCTTATATTTATAATAATATCTATTTAGGAAATTTATACCAGTTCACCCACTCAGTACAGATAATAAATGATAAATCAATTTAAAGGGCATTTAAGGGATATTAAACAGTGTTCCTTCAGTTAAAACAAATATGTTAAATCAAAGTAAACATAAAAAGAAAAAGATTGTGTAAAAAAAAAACCCATCTAAAAACATCAAACAACTTGCTTGTTTTCTTGCTAAATTAACACCTAGAATTTCTCAGTGTAACCCCTTTCCTCAGTGTGATAAGAGTGAAGACTTTTTTAAAATTTAAGTCTTATTCTGCCAGTTATGAGCATGAGCAAATCTGACTCCCTGTTTAGTCCATTCACTTAACCCCTTCACATCGTTAGGATGTTACATTCTGTCCTAACAGTGCTGGGCTTTAACAACAAAGGACGGCATGGAACATCCTACCTCATAAGGCGTCCTGCAGCCTCCCCTTTGGATGAACTCAAGGTCTCCTTAGATCCAATCCTGGCCTTGAAAATATGTGATTGCATCAACGATCGCTTGATTTAATTTTTGCAGCAATAGTTTACCTCAGAATTATATTCCAATGTTAAACACTTGTGGCATGAAGGTATTAATACTTAACCAACACTGGAAGTTTTATGACATCATGCTGGATAAGTAATGGACATTGCACAAATGAAGTTTAAATAAAATAAATAAACTGTACAATCCATTTTATATCAATGCATAATATATATATTGCAGTGATTTGTATTAAGTATAAGTCACTGCTCAGTGCTTTTTAATTACAACAATGAAACAGACAGTTTATTTTTCCTTTAAACAGTTATTGCTTTTGTGTAAAATTGAGGCTAAAAAGCAAATTCTACATCCTGCAATTGCTGCATATCAAGTAGCTGGTTTCGGCAATTTGAAGCAAATTGATCACCTAGGTTACTGATTTTGCGCTAGATTACAAGTGGAGTGGTATTTAACACTTCCGTTTGTGCACTAATAAAGCTAAAAATAAACTCGTATCGTTTAGGATATCGTATTACAAGTTGAAAGTATTTTTTTGTTGCGAACAAAACCTGATGCACACTAAACACTGGACTTTGAATACCGCAACCGCGTTAAATTTGATTCCCTATAGAAAAAAACACCTATCGCTTGTTTGCTAACTTGATTGTGTTTAACCAAGTGTGCTATATCTGACATAAAGGGGCATATTTATCAAGGTCTGTCGGACCTGATCCGACAGTGCGGATCAGGTCCGACAGATCCCGCTGAATACGACGAGCAATACGCTCTTCGTATTCAGCATTGCACCAGCAGCTCACAAGGGCTGCTGGTGCAATGCCGCCCCCTGCTGACTCGCGGCCAATCGGCTGCCAGCAGGGGGGGTGTCAATCAACCCGATCGTACTCGATCGGGTTGATTTCTGGCGATGTCTGTCCGTCTGCTCAGAGCAGGCGGACAGGTTATGGAGCAGCGGTCTTTGTGACCACTGCTTCATAACTGCTGTTTCTGGCGAGCCTGCAGGCTCGCCAGAAACACGAGGCATCAAGCTCCATTCGGAGCTTGATACATATGCCCCAAAGTATACATATTTTACATTCCAATGTTCTTCACATAGAAGGAAATGTTCTATTGTTTGATAGATATTTTTATATTTATCTGATTTTTTTTGTGTGAAATATATATCTATACCTACCTATATATCTATATGAATATATACATGTATAGGTATATACAGATATATATTTTAAAAATACATAGGCCTCTAGTTATCAAGCCGTCGACTTTCTTGCATTCGACGGCACCAATACGCTCGCCTAAGATCGCCTAACATCGCTGCTGCGGACCTGAATACATTCGCCAAAATTATCAAGAAAGCTGTCAAAAAGACGCGCACCAAGTACGGTGCGATGAGCAACGGACTGTTGTTAACTAACATTCATCGATCTTTCTGCTCATCAGCTTATTCACAGCTTTCTTAGTAAGCTGTCACTAATCACCCACGCTATACTATACTGTTTTACCCCTATACCGCCGCTCCCGGAGCCCACCGCAACTAAATAAAATTATTGACCCCTAACCGCCGCTCCCGGAGCCCACCGTAACTCTAATAAAGTGTTTAACCCCTAAACCGCCGTTCCCGGAGCCCACCGCCACCTACATTATATGTATTAACCCCAATACCGCCGCTCCCGGAGCCCAACGCCACTTACATTATATGTATTAACCCCTAAACCGCCATTCCCGGACCCCGCCGCAACTAAATAAAATGTTTAACCCCTAAACTGATGCTCACGGACCCCCCCCCCCGCCACCTACATTAAATTTATTAACCCTCAATCTGACCTCCCTACACTGCCGCCACCTACAATAAATTTATTAACCCCTAATCTCCCACCCCCAACATCGCCGCCACTATAGTCTAACCTTAACCCTAACACCCCTTAACTTAAATATAATTTAAAATAATCTAAATAAATATTCCTATCATGAAATAAATTATACATATTTAAGAATAAATACTTACCTGCAAAATAAACCCTAAAATAGCTACAATATAACTAATAGTTACATTGTATCCATCTTAGGATTTATTTTTATTTTACAGGCAACTTTGTATTTTTTTTAAATAGGTAGAATAGTTATTAAATAGTTATTAACTATTTAATAACTACCTAGTTAAAATAAATACAAAAGTACCTGTAAAATAAAACCTAACCTAAGTAACAATTACACCTAACACTACACTATAATTAAATTAATTCCCTAAATTAAAATAAATTAATTACAATTAAATAAAATTATCTGAAGTACAAAAAAAAACCTAAATTACAGAAAATAATAAAATAACTACAATAATTTTAAACTAATTACACCTAATCTAATCCCCCTAATAAAATTAAAAAGCCCCCCAAAATAATAAAAATTCCTACCCTATACCAAATTACAAATAGCCCTTAAAAGGGCCTTTTGCGGGGCATTGCTCCAAAGTAATCAGCTCTATTACCTGTAAAAAAAAAATAACAATCCCCCCCCCAACATTACAACCCACCACCCACACACCCAACCCTACTCTAAAACCCACCCAATCCCCCCTTAATAAAACCTAACACTAACCCCTTGAAAATCACCCGACCTTGTGAAGTCTTCACCCAACCGGGCCAAAGTCCTCAACAAAGCCGGGTGAAGTCTTCATCCAACCAGGCAGAAGAGGTCCTCCAGACGGGCAGAAGTCTTCATCCAGGCGGCATCTTCTATCTTTATCCATCCGACGAGGAGCGGCTCCATCTTGAAGACATCCGACGCGGAGCATCAATCCAGACCGACGACTACCCGATGAATGAATATTCCTTTAAATGACTTCATCCAAGATGTCATTCCTTGAATTCCGATTGGCTGATAGAAGTCTATCAGCCAATCGAATTAAGGTAGGAAAAATCCTATTGATTGTTCCAATCAGCCAATAGAATGCGAACTCAATCCTATTAGCTGATTGCATCAGCCAATAGGATTGAATTTCAATCCTATTGGCTGATTGCATCAGCCAATAGGATTTTTCCTACCTTAATTCCAATTGGCTGATAGAATTCAATCAGCCAATCGGAATTCAAGGGAGACTATCTTGGAGGACGTCATTTAAAGGAATATTTATTCATCAGGTAGTCGTCAGTCTGGATGGATGCTCCGTGTCGGATGTCTTCAAGATGGAGCCGCTCCTCGTCGGATGGATGAAGATAGAAGATGCCGCGTGGATGAAGACTTCTGCCCGTCTGGAGGACCTCTTCTGCCTGGTTGGATGAAGACTTCACCCGGCTTTGTTGAGGACTTTGGCCCGGTTGGGTGAAGACTTCACAAGGTCGGGTGATTTTCAAGGGGTTAGTGTTAGGTTTTATTAAGGGGGGATTGGGTGGGTTTTAGAGTAGGGTTGGGTGTGTGGGTTTTGGGTTTTAATGTTGGGGGGGGATTGTTATTTTTTTTCAGGTAATAGAGCGGATTACCTTGGGGAAATGCCCCGCAAAAGGCCCTTTTAAGAGCTATTTGTAATTTAGTATAGGGTAAGGATTTTTATTATTTTGGGGGGCTTTTTATTTTATTAGGGGGATTAGATTAGGTGTAATTAGTTTAAAAATCTTGTAATTATTTTATTATTTTCTGTAATTTAGTGTTTGTTTTTTTTGTACTTTAGTTAATTTTATTTAATTGTAATTCTTTTATTTTAATTTAGGGAATTAATTAAATTATAGTGTAGTGTTAGGTGTAATTGTAACTTAGGTTAGGTTTTATTTTACAGGTACATTTGTATTTATTTTAACTAGGAATTTATTAAATGGTTAATAACTAATAAATAACTATTCTACCTAGTTAAAATAAATACAAAGTTGCCAGTAAAATAAAAATAAATCCTAAAATGGCTACAATGTAACTATTAGTTATATTGTAGCTATTTTAGGGTTTATTTAATAGGAATTTAGTTTTAAATAGGAATTATTTAGTTAATTATAGTAATTTTTATTTAGATTTATTAAAATTATATTTAAGTTAGGGGGTGTTAGGGTTAGACTTAGGTTTAGGGGTTAATATGGTTATTATAGTGGCAGCGATGCAGGGGGGCCAGATTAGGGGTTAATACATATAATATAGGTGGCGGTGGGCTCCGGGAGCAGCAGTTTAGGGGTTAAACAATTTATTTAGTTGCGGCGGGGTCAAGGATTGCCAGGATAGTGGTTAATAACTTTATGTAGGTGGCGGCAGTATATGGGGCGGCAGATTAGGGGTTAATAGGTATAATGTAGGTGGCGGTGGGCTCCGTGAGCGGCAGTTTAGGGGTTAATACATTCATTAGAGTAGCGGCGGGGTCCGGGAGCGGCGGTTTAGGGGTTAATAAGTATAATGTAGGTGACTGCGATGTAGGGGGGCAGATTAGGGGTGTTTAGGCTCGGGGTACATGTTAGGGTGTGTCATGAATTTTTCATGACAGAACAGACTCCATATTGTTTTTTTGTTTTTTTTAAGCTTAACCAGGGCTCAGCTATTATTACATTGAATTTTGTTTTCCTCAGTCTTGCTGACCAAGAAGTTTCATATCAATATGTTTTCCATTATTCAAGGTAGTTTACTTGCTTAGGCCCCAGCTAGTCGCTTATTTCTGTAAATAAGTGCAGTTTATAACCTTGATTGTAGTCTAGGAATGTTGGGGGTAAACATAAATATAATAAGTGTTTTTCTAATATTTTTACCCTATATGCGAGAGCCATCTACTGTTAGAACAATAATATTTCATCTAATTAATTTTATGTTAATTAATGATTAAAATATTATAATTAATGACTCCTCCTAGATGAGAGAATGGGAATATATAGGGTCTAGCCCAATGGGGGGGGGGGGGTTTTCCTGGGTTTTTGGAACTGGTCACATAATTTATGGAGTTGGTAATTTGCTAATCAACTACAGAGGTCCGAGATTATTGGATTATAACTGCTGAGGCTAGTTTAGCCCATTCGGACAGACCTACGACCTGACAGTTAGATTCCTGTCTGCAAAGGGGGAATTTATTTACTTTGGTGATGTTAATATCATTAAGATTTACATTTTACATTTATGTAAAATACCTTTGTCTATTAAATCAGGTAAATTAATTAATTGTTTTATATCTTTGTGCTTTCTTTATAAAAATTCCTACCACCTGGTCTTATTTGTCGACAATAACACCGGGTGAATCAGGAATTAGGATAGATTATCATCTGACGGTTTGTCATAATTATTAATCTACCTGATTCTCCGCAATTACCTTAGAGGGTTTATAATGAAATATTTGGTTCCTATCATCATGCCAATGTTTGTGTTATTTTGAAAATATGACTTAATCATCTTTATTGTTTAAACTCTGTATTATTCTGTTTTCCTTGCTATTTGGAGTTATGTTATCGCGTTAGTGATTATTATAGAACTGTAGTTTATATCTCTGTAATATTTTGATTGCTTAAATTTCTCTTAAATGCTAATTATTAATAACAAAAAACTTTAATAAAGCTATTTTTTGTTATTCATCTGGTGTCGGTATAATTAATAGACTGATAGCAACTAAAAGGATTCAGATTTGTTTATTACCTTTCATAACTTATAGAAAAATGTGTCATTTAAAATTGCACCATTTCACATAATATACTTTTATGGATAAAGGTAATATTCATAACATCTTGGGGACACTAGCAGAGAGTTGAAATAGGGCAAAGGGCCCTTTTAAGGGCTGGTAAGGTAAAAGAGCTTTTCTATTTTAATTTTAGAAAAGGGTAGGGCATTTTTTTATTTTGGGGGTCTTTGTTATTTTATTAGGGGGCTTAGAGTAGGTGTAATTAGTTTAAAATTGTTGTAATATTTTTCTAATGTTTGTAAATATTTTTTTATTTTTTGTAACTTAGTTCTTTTTTATTTTTTGTACTTTAGTTAGTTTATTTAATTGTATTTATTTGCAGGTATTGTATTTAATTAATTTATTGATAGTGTAGTGTTAGGTTTAATTGTAACTTAGGTTAGGATTTATTTTACAGGTAATTTTGTAATTATTTTAACTAGGTAGCTATTAAATAGTTATTAACTATTTAATATCTATTGTACCTGGTTAAAATAAATACAAAGTTGCCTGTAAAATAAATATAAATCCTAAAATAGCTACAATATAATTATAATTTATATTGTAGCTATATTAGGATTTATTTTACAGGTAAGTATTTAGCTTTAAATAGGAATAATTTATTTAATAAGAGTTAATTTATTTTGTTAGAACAAAATTATATTTAACTTAGGGGGGTGTTAGGGTTATGGTTAGACTTAGCTTTAGGGGTTAATACATTTATTAGAGTAGCGGCGAGGTGCGGTCGGCAGATTAGGGGTTAATAATTGAAGTTAGGTGTCGGCGATGTTAGGGAGGGCAGATTAGGGGTTAATACTATTTCTTATAGGGTTATTGAGGCGGGAGTGAGGCGGATTAGGGGTTAATACATTTATTATAGTAGCGGTGAGGTCCGGTCGGCAGATTAGGGGTTAATAAGTGTAGGCAGGTGGAGGCGACGTTGGTGGCGGCAGATTAGGGGTTAATAAATATAATATAGGGGTCGGCGGTGTTAGGGGCAGCAGATTAGGGGTACATAGGGATAACGTAGGTGGCGGCGGTGTGCGGTCGGCAGATTTGGGGTTAAAAATTTTTAAGAGTGGTGGCGATGTGGGGGATCCTCGGTTTAGGGGTACATAGGTAGTTTATGGGTGTTAGTGTACTTTAGAGCACAGTAGTTAAGAGCTTTATGAACCGGCGTTAGCCCAGAAAGTTCTTAACTCCTGACTTTTTGCTTCGGCTGGAGTTTTGTTGTTAGATTTCTAACGCTCACTTCAGCCACGACTCTAAATACCGGCCTTAGAAAGATCCCATTGAAAAGATAGGATACGCAATTGACGTAAGGGGATCTGCGGTATGGAAAAGTCGCGGCTGCAAAGTGAGCGTTAGACCCTTTAATGACTGACTCTAAATACCAGCGGGCGGTAAAAACCAGCGTTAGGACCCCCTAACGCTGGTTTTGACGACTACCGCCAAACTCTAAATCTAGGCGTATGTGTCTTAAGACCCAGTTCTATATTGTTAATATGTTCATAGCATCTTCGTTTTATTTTTATTTTAGTTCTTCCTACATAGACACTCCCACATTTACACGTCAAACTGTAGACTACATAGGTAGATTGGCAGGTACCCTGGGATTTTATGGGAATTAATTTTGACTGACTTGTGTTCATGATTGAGTCCCTGTTCCAAATCAATGGGCACATACAACAATTCTTGCGGCCACATTTAAAGGTCCCTGGTCTTCCAGAGACCCAGTGATCCAAAGTTCCATTGCCTCGTTGTTTATCAGATTCTATGTTAGGCAATTTGGAAGGGGCAAGTACATTTTTGAGATTCTTAAACACTATGTTTGGATTATCTTCTACTACTCCTTTACGTAAAGGGTCTGCCTGAAGTATCCCCCAATGTTTGTTTAGTATTCTTTAAAAAAAAAACAGCTCCTTCATTGAAGGTAGTGATGAACCTAATTGTATTGTCCTTTAACCCTTCACTATCAATTTATTTCTTTTTTGGACGTAGAAGTTGTTCCCTATCACATATTGTGTTTTTATTTCTAGCCTCCATAACTAGATCTCTATTATATTCTTTCTCTTTTCTAACACATCTGCTTCCCTATTGAAATCCTCCAACCTGGTACAATTTCTACAGACTCTACGAAACTGCCCGTAGGGTATGTTCTGTATCCACGATCTCTTGTGGCCACTATTAGCGTTTAGGAATCCATTGCTATCAGTTGTTTTACGGTAATTCTTTACCATTACTGCATTGGATGTACCTTCAATAAAGAATTCAACATCCAAAAATTCAATATTATATTTGGACATTTTACTGGTAAAGGATAAATTGCAACTGTTATTGTTAATATGGCTGATGAATTCTTGGGCCAAATTTTCATCTCCTTGCCATATGATGATAATATCGTCAATGTATCTCAGATACTTGACGACATTATTAGAATATGGATTGTTATTCCATATTTTCATATCCTCAAAATAAGCCATATATATATTGGCATATGAAGGTGCCATTGGGGTACCCATGGCGGTCCCTTCAATTTGCCTGTAGAATGTACCATGAAAATTAAAATAATTCTTACAAACTGGTATCTAAGTTTGAAGTCAATGATCCGTGACCCAAAATATATTTTGTGTGATAACCCTGAAGGTTATATGGCAAAATTGTTAGAATTGGCAAATGCTATGGGCTCTAATGAGATAAATAAATTGATATATAGTACATGGCCAATATTGTTTCTTTTGCAAGAATTTTGGGCTGACAAATATGTCCAGCAGAGTGCTGAATTTACTATTGTATCAGCTGAGGTGGATATGGTGAATAAAAATTGTCTGAAAGCGAAAATAAGGTTCGCTGCCAGGAAAAGACAGAACGGGAGTTGCAGATTAAAATAAATGATTTAGAATACAGAGTTAGCGCTCTTAAAGACAGATTGACATCCTCTAATCGTGAAAATGATGCTTTAACACATGTTAATAGCATTCTTGATAAACAAGTAATGTATGCTGGAAAGGAGTTGGAGAAACTCAGGGAAGGTCAATCTGAGTTCTTTATTCAACCTGAGATTAAGTTTTCAACTCCCGCTCATGTTGATTTTTCCTTAAAGGAAAAGACAGATTTGGATCACAGAATTAAAACTTTAATACATTCTGACTATGATGTGTCAGAATCGGGAGAGGCACAGGAATTTTCTGACGGTGCTGAAAGTATTGATTATAAAACAATGCCAAATAAAAGGAAACAAGCAAAACAACTGAACGTTAGACATAATGATGTCAAAATCATAAAGTTTCTTAAGGAAACTATTCAACCATTTGATGAATGTAGTAAAACATCAATTGTTGATCTTATAGATTTATTTGAACGTACTCTGGAGTTGTTGGAGGTGACAGATAACAGTTCTAAGATACGTTATTTACCTTGGACTTTTGTCATTAAGCATTTTGGATTTTTTCAAATGTCTTGAGGAAGAGGGGGTTAAACAGTGGGATGATATAAAGGATGGACTGTATACAGCCTTTTCTCCTCTTAAATCTGTCCTTGCAAAGAAAAAAAGTTTGTACAGTATGCAATGTGCAGATGATCAGAGCCCTTGTGATTTTCTGGCTTGTCTCAAACGCTTTTATTGTGAGTGTGAAGCCGCGGCAGATTGTAATTGCCCAGGATTTAAACAATTGTATTTTTATGCATTACCTTCATACATACGCCAAAATCTGGTTAGAGATTTTAACCCGACAGTGTCATTAAATTGGCTTGTTAAAGAATGTACCAAAGTTTATGAAATTCACCAACTTGAGTTTAAGGGTATTTCTAAAACAACATAATTTATGCTTACCTGATACATTTATTTCTCTTGTAGTGTATCCAGTCCACGGATCATCCATTACTTGTGGGATATTCTCATTCCCAACAGGAAGTTGCAAGAGGACACCCACAGCAGAGCTGTAATATAGCTCCTCCCCTAACTGTCATAGCCAGTCATTCGTCCGAAAACAAGCAGAGAAAGGAGGAACCATAGGGTGTAGTGGTTACTGTAGTTTAAATTTAAAAATTACCTGCCTTAAAATGACAGGGCGGGCCGTGGACTGGATACACTACAAGAGAAATAAATTTATCAGGTAAGCATAAATTATGTTTTCTCTTGTTAAGTGTATCCAGTCCACGGATCATCCATTACTTGTGGGATACCAATACCAAAGCTAAAGTACACGGATGAAGGGAGGGACAAGGCAGGAACTTAAATGGAAGGAACCACTGCCTGTAAAACCTTTCTCCCAAATATAGCCTCCGAAGAAGCAAAAGTATCAAATTTGTAAAATTTTGAAAAAGTATGAAGCGAAGACCAAGTCGCGGCCTTGCAAATCTGTTCAACAGAAGCCTCATTTTTAAAGGCCCAAGTGGAAGCCACAGCTATAGTGGAATGAGCTGTAATCCTTTCAGGAGGCTGCTGTCCAGCAGTCTCATAGGCTAAGCGGATTAAGCTTCTTAGCCAAAAAGAAAAAGAGGTTGCCAAAGCCTTTTGACCTCTCCTCTGTCCAGAGTAGACAACAAACAAAGCAGATGTTTGACGAAAATCTTTAGTAGCTTGTAAGTAAAACTTTAAAGCACAGACCACGTCCAGATTGTGTAACACAAGGATGGAACCACAATCTCTTGATTGAAATTCTTGTTAGATACCACCTTAGGTAAGAACCCAGGTTTGGTACGCAGGACTACCTTATCCGTATGAAAAATCAGATAAGGAGAATCACATTGTAAGGCAGATAGCTCAGAGACTCTACGAGCCGAGGAAATAGCTACCAAAAAAAACCCAAAAAAACAACTTTCCAAGATAAAAGTTTAGCTATGGAATGAAGAGGTTCAAACGGAACTCCTTGAAGAACCTTAAGAACCAAGTTTAAGCTCCATGGTGGAGCAACAGGTTTAAACACAGGCTTGATTCAAACTAAAGCCTGACAAAATGTCTGAACGTCTGGAACATCTGCCAGACGCTAGTGCAAAAGAATAGACAGAGCAAAAATCTGTCCCTTTAAGAAACTAGCTGACAATCCTTTTTCCAAACCTTCTTGGAGAAAAGATAAAATCCTAGGAATCCTGACCTTACTCCATGAGTAACCCTTGGATTCACACCAATAAAGATATCTACGCCATACCTTATGGTAAATTTTCCTGGTAACAGGCTTTCGTGCCTGTATTAAGATATCAATAACTGACTCGGAGAAGCCACGCTTTGATAAAATCAAGCATTCAATCTCCAGGCAGTCAGCTTCAGAGAAATTAGATTTGGATGGTTGAAAGGACCCTGAAGTAGAAGGTCCTGTCTCAGAGGCAGAGACCATGGTGGAAAGGATGACATGTCCACTAGATCTGCATACCAGGTCCTGCATGGCCACGCAGGTGCTATCAGAATCACAGATGCTCTCTCCTGCTTGATCTTGGCAATCAGTCGAGGGAGCAGAGGAAACGGTGGAAACACATAAGCCAGGTTGAAAGACCAGGGCACTGCTAGAGTATCTATCAGTGTCGCCTTGGGATCCCTGGACCTGGATCCGTAACACGGAAGCTTGGTGTTCTGGCGAGACGCCATGAGATCCAGTTCTGGTTTGCCCCAACGGAGAATCAGTTGTGCAAATACCTCCGGATGGAGTTCCCACTCTCCCGGATGAAAAGTCTGATGACTTAGAAAATCCGCCTCCCAGTGCTCTACACCTGGGATATGGATAGCTGATAGGTGGCAAGATTGAATCTCTGCCCAGTGAATTATTTTTGAAACTTTTAACATCGCTAGGGAACTTCTTGTTCCCCCTCGATGGTTGATGTAAGCTACAGTTGTGATGTTGACCGACTGAAATCTGATGTACCTCAGAGTTGCTAACTGAGGCCAAACCTGAAGAGCCTTGAATATCGCTCTTAGTTCCAGAATATTTATTGGAAGGAGAGACTCCTCCTGAGTCCACGATCCCTGAGCCTTCAGGGAGTTCCAGACTGCACCCCAACCTAGAAGGCTGGCATTTGTTGTTACAATAGTCCAATCTGGCCTGCGAAGGTCATACCTTTGGACAGATGGACCCGAGATAGCCACCAGGGAAGAGGATCCCTGGTCTCTTGGTCCAGATTCAGTTGAGGGGCCAAATCTGTGTAATCCCCGCTCCACTGACTGAGCCTGCATAGTTGCAGCGGTCTGAGATGTAAGCGTGCAAACGGCACTATGTCCATTGCCGCTACCATTAAGCCGATTACTTCAATACACTGAGCCACCAAAGGGCGCGGAATGGAATGAAGAACCCAACAGGAATTTAGAAGCTTTGATAACCTGGACTCCGTCAAGGTAAATTTTCATTTCTACAGAATCTATCAGAGTCCCTAGAAAGGAAACTCTTGTGAGTGGGGATAGAGAACACTTTTCCTCGTTCACTTTCCACCCATTCGACCTCAGAAATGCCAGTACTACGTCCATATGAGACTTGGCAATTTGGAAGTTTGACGCCTGTATCAGGATGTCGTCTAAATAAGGGGCTACTGCTATGCCCCGCGGCCTTAGGACCGCCAAAAGCGACCCTAGAACCTTTGTAAAGATTCTTAGGGCTGTAGCTAATCCAAAGGGAAGAGCTACAACTGGTAATGCCTGTCTTGAAAGGCAAACCTGAGAAACCGATGATGATCTTTGTGTATCGGAAAGTGAAGGTAAGCATCCTTTAGATACACTGTAGTCATATATTGACCCTCCTGGATCAGTGGTAGGATGGTACAAATAGTTTCCATCTTGAACGACGGAACTTTGAGGAATTTGTTTAAGATCTTTAGATCCAAAATCGGTCTGAAGGTTCCCTCTTTTTTGGGAACCACAAACAGATTTGAGTAAAAACCCTGTTCCTCCTTTGGAGCTGGATGGATCGCTCCCATAACTAGGAGGTCTCGTACACAGTGTAAGAATGCCTCACTCTTTATCTGGTTTGCAGATAATTGTGAAAGGTGAAATCTCCCTTTTGGGGGGGGAAGCTTTGAAGTCCAGAAGATATCCCT
This sequence comes from Bombina bombina, assembly GCF_027579735.1. Classification (NCBI taxonomy): domain Eukaryota; kingdom Metazoa; phylum Chordata; class Amphibia; order Anura; family Bombinatoridae; genus Bombina; species Bombina bombina. The sequence goes on along the minus strand of NC_069499.1, from coordinate 1,079,951,307 downwards.
GGGATATAATTTCCAACGCCCAGGGATCCTGAACATCTCTTGCCCATGCCTGGGCGAAGAGTGAAAGTCTGCCCCCTACTAGATCCATTACCAGATAGGGGGTCGTTCCTTCATGCTGTCTTAGAGGCAGCAGCAGGCTTTTTGACCTGCTTACCTTTTTTCCAGGTCTGGTTTGGTCTCCAGACCGTCTTGGATTGAGCAAAAGTTCCCTCTTGTTTATTATTAGAGGAAGTTGATGCCGCACCTGCCTTGAATTTTCGAAAGGCACGAAAATTAGACTGTTTGGCCCTAGATTTGGACCTGTCCTGAGGAAGGGCACAACCTTTTCCTCCCGTGATATCAGCAATAATCTCCTTCAAACCAGGCCCGAATAGGGTCTGCCCCTTGAAGGGAATGTTAAGTAGCTTAGATTTTAAAGTCACGTCAGCTGACCATGATTTAAGCCATAGCGCTCTGCGCGCCTGTATAGCAAAAGCAGAATTCTTAGCCGTTAGTTTATTCAAATGAACAATGGCATCAGAAATAAAATAATTGGCTAGCTTAAGTGCTCTAAGTTTGCCAAGTATGTCATCCAATGGAGTCTCTACCTGTAAAGCCTCTTCCAGAGACTCAAACCAGTACGCCGCCGCAGCAGTGACAGGGGCAATGCATGCAATGGGCTGTAGGATAAAACCTTGTTGAATAAATATTTTCTTAAGGTAACCTTCTAATTTTGTATCCATTGGCTCTAAAAAAGCACAACTGTCCTCGACAGGGATAGTAGTACGCTTTGCTTGAGTAGAAACTGCTCCCTCCACCTTAGGGACTGTCTGCCATAAGTCCCGTGTGGTGGCTTCTATTGGAAAACATTTTTCTAAAAATAGGAGGGGAAGAGAACGGCACACCTGGTCTATCCCATTCCTTATTAATAATTTCTGTAAACCTTTTAGGTATTGGAAAAACATCAGTACACACCGGCACTGCAAAGCATTTATCCAGTCTACAAAATTTCTCTGGCACTGCAATGGTATCACAGTGATTCAGAGCAGCTAAAACCTCCCTAAGTAACACACGGAGGTGTTCAAGCTTAAATTTAAATGTAGAAATATTAGAATCAGGTATCTTTTCTGAGTCATTAACATCACCCACTGACTGAAGCTCTCCTTCCTCAGCTTCTGCATATTGTGAGGCAGTATCTGACATGGTTTTTTAAAGCGTCAGCATGCTCTGCATTTTGTCTCACCCCAGAGCTATCTCGCTAACCTCTAAGTTCAGGTAGTCTGGCTAATACCGCTGACAGTGTATTATCCATGACTGCCGCCATGTCTTGTAAAGTAAACACTATGGGCGCCCTAGATGTACTTGGCGCCATTTGAGCGTGAGTCCCTTGGGCGGGAGTCAAAGGGTCTGACATGTGGGGAGAGTTAGTCGGCATAACTTTCCCCTCGTCAGATTCCTCTGGTGATAATTTTTTTTAAAACAGAATATGATCTTTATTGCATAAAATGAAATCAGTACATTTGGTACACATTCTAAGAGGGGGTTCCACCATGGCTTTTAAACATAATGAACAAGGAGTTTCTTCTATGTCAGACATGTTTATACAGACTAGCAATGAGACTAGCAAGCTTGGAAAACACTTTAAATCAAGTTAACAAGCACATATAAAAAACGGTACTGTGCCTTTAAGAGAAACACATTTTGTCAGAATTTGAAAAACAGTGAAAAAATGCAGTAAATCAAACGAAATTTTTACAGTGTATGTAATAGGCAAGCAGAGCATTGCATCCACTTGCAAATGGATGATTAACCCCTTAGTTCAAAAAACGGATCAAAAAAACGAAATAGACTTTTTTTTTTGTTTGTTTTTTAACAGTCACAACCAACTGCCACAGCAAGCTGTGGTCCTACCTTCCCCAATAAACAACTTTGGAAAGCCTTTGAGCCCTTTAGAGATGTCCTATAGCATACAGGGGACTCCTGAGGGAAGCTGGATGTCACAGTTTGTAATTTTAACTGCACCAACTGTAACTTTTATACTATAACAGTGGAAAGCCTCAGTAAAACTGTTTCTAGTCAAAATTTAAGCCAGCCATGTGGAAAAAACTAGGCCCCAATAAAGTTTTATCACCAATGCATATATAAAAACGATTAAACATGCCAGCAAACGTTTATATTGCAATATCATAAGGGTATTACCCCTGGGAGTAAGCATGATACCAGTCGTTATTAAATCACTGTATTCAGGCTTAACTTACATTAATCCGGTATCAGCAGCATTTTCTAGTGTTTTCCATCTCTAGAAAAAATTATAATTGCACATACCTGATAGCAGAATAAACTGCACGCCATTCTCTCGCTGAAGTTACCTCATCTGTGTAATCCCCTCAGACATATGTGAGAATAGCAATGGATCTTAGTTACAACCTGCTAAGATCATAGAAACCTCAGGCAGATTCTTCTTCTATTTACTGCCTGAGATAAAATAGCACAACTCCGGTACTATTTAAAAATAACAAACTTTTGATTGAAGAAAATAAACTAACTATATTTAACCACTCTCTCCTACAACATCCTAGCTTGTTGAGAGTTGCAAGAGAATGACTGGCTATGACAGTTAGGGGAGGAGCTATATTACAGCTCTGCTGTGGGTGTCCTCTTGCAACTTCCTGTTGGGAATGAGAATATCCCACAAGTAATGGATCATCCGTGGACTGGAAACACTTAACAAGAGAAAAATATTTTTTTAGGCCAAGTAGCAGAAATTAGTGTTGCTTCTGAGCATCCATTACAGTCCAGTCAGAATTCTCAGACAGAAAAATGTTCAGGAGAGGGGGGGCCGAGACAGAACACACAGGGTCCTGCAAATGCTAATACTGATTATTTTGGTCGAGGGAAAAGAAACTGGTTTAACAGGAGCTATTATAATAATAGGTTTCCTGGCAGAGGATCTGCAAATACTAATCCTACAGCAACAGCTGTAACACAGCCTGTCCCTTCCAGTCCAAAGGAGGGAACGTCTAAGAAAGCTCCTCAAAAGTCTGAAGACTTTGGTAGGCTGGAAAAACAGGTTAAGGAGTTAAGCTTGCAGATGAGCCAGTTGATGTCAATGTTGTCCCAGCCAAACGTAAAATCAGGAAAGAACCCCTTTTCTGCCTGCCAGCCTAGTACTAGTCAGGTAAATTGACTAATTGATATCCCAAAGCAAACTCCAGGATTTGATGTGATTAATGAATCTAATGTACACGTGTTGTCTGATGTAAATAGTAATTTAGAGAATGTTATTGCTCATGGTACTAATGTTTCCTCAGGTGAAAATGTGGTAAAGCTTCAATCTAATCAAAAAATTATTTAAAGTGATCATGTAAGCTCTAATGAATGCAAAAATGCTTCTCTCCCTTTAACAGGACAGACTGAGAGTGTGTTATGTGTCACTCCTGATCCTGCTCATATGGGGCTAAGAGATAACATGTTACTTGAAAACTGTAGTCATATGCAGGATGTTATTAAATCCCATGAGACTACGGCAGTCCTGCAAGCTTTACCTGAAGGTGGTGGTAATGGGTTGATATTGGATACCCCTACCATTAATACTGATAATTCCCCTAAAATTTTTACAATACAATGGTTAGGTTTTTCAGACCTGGAGGGGGACAATATTACCAAATGTAAACAATGGAAGAATGCTAACATGTTGGAGCATTCTCATTTTCTCTGTGAAATGCAAGAAAGAAATCAGAGGTATAATATACCCCTCAACATCCAGAACATTATGGGACAGGTCATGAGCCTGATTGATACTGGTTCTCAAATTACTGTCATGTCAGAAAATATTTTTAGGCAAATCATGGACATAGCTCCAGAGGAGTTAAAGTTACAAACCTACACTGGTATCTTGCAAAATTTTGATGGAAAACCTATTGAAGTTATAGGTTATATATGGCTTAAAATCAAAATTGGGAAAATGTCCCTGCAACATCCAGTTGTTGTGGTTAAAGCAGCTGAAGAACAATTTCTTATTGGGAATGATTTGCTTAGACGTCTTAATCCTATAATTGATTGCATAAATGGTGTTGTATGGTCACAGGTGAATACACCAATCAATTATCAACGGGTTAAATATTATACTAACCCAAAGTATTGTCATATAATTGAGCATAGAGAGGATTCTGTTGAAATTCATTTTCGGAACAGTCAAGTACCTGAGATGACAATCCTACAAAATAAGGATGTTGGCAATCATGCAGTTATACAGGGAGTGCAGAATTATTAGGCAAATTAGTATTTTGACCACATCATCCTCTTTATGCATGTTGTCTTACTCCAAGCTGTATAGGCTCGAAAGCCTACTACCAATTAAGCATATTAGGTGATGTGCATCTCTGTAATGAGAAGGGGTGTGGTCTAATGACATCAACACCCTATATCAGGTGTGCATAATTATTAGGCAACTTCCTTTCCTTTGGCAAAATGGGTCAAAAGAAGGACTTGACAGGCTCAGAAAAGTAAAAAATAGTGAGATATCTTGCAGAGGGATTCAGCACTCTTAAAATTGCAAAGCTTCTGAAGCGTGATCATCGAACAATCAAGCGTTTCATTCAAAATAGTCAACAGGGTCGCAAGAAGCGTGTGGAAAAACCAAGGCGCAAAATAACTGCCCATGAACTGAGAAAAGTCAAGCGTGCAGCTGCCAAGATGCCACTTGCCACTCATCAAATGTGAGATTTACAAGGAGGGAAAACAGTACACCTCTCTGAACAGTGTCTGGGAGGCTGTGGTTGCTGCTGCACGCAATGTTGATGGTGAACAGATCAAAACACTGACAGAATCCATGGATGGCAGGCTTTTGAGTGTCCTTGCAAAGAAAGGTGGCTATATTGGTCACTGATTTGTTTTTGCTTTGTTTTTGAATGTCAGAAATGTATATTTGAGAATGTTGAGATGTTATATTGGTTTCACTGGTAAAAATAAATAATTGAAATGGGTATATATTTGTTTTTTGTTAAGTTGCCTAATAATTATGCACAGTAATAGTCACCTGCACACACAGATATCCCCCTAAAATAGCTATAACTAAAAACAAACCAAAAACTACTTCCAAAACTATTCAGCTTTGATATTAATGAGTTTTTTGGGTTCATTGAGAACATGGTTGTTGTTCAATAATAAAATTAATCCTCAAAAATACAACTTGCCTAATAATTCTGCACTCCCTGTATATGTGTCACAATGTAATTCAAGTTAATCCAAAAGAGATTGCAGGTACTTTGGTGGAAGGTGATGTACTTACTATTTCTTTTCTTCAGAAGAATGGTAAGTCATCTGATTTAAAGAATCATACTGAGTTTTTAACTGAGTTAAAAGAAATAGATCATGAATTGTTTATTACTCTTCAAATTAATGATATTGGAAGGGTAAAACATGCAAAACTTGCCCTTAATAGAGAGCATAGTTACATTAGTAGTTGCTTAATAAGACAATCTGAGAATCCAATGATAATTAGGAATCTTCCACCTTATGATCAGTGGGTGCATGATATTGATGGTGATGTTACAGACGTAGCTGTTGTAGCTAAATGCTTGTTGTCTGTCTCTCTTGGAAATAAGACTGCCAGACATTTATTTTTGGTTTTGGATGAGCCAAAATATCAAATGTATATTGGAAATGATTTGTTACATCGCTTTGTTGTTCAAATTGATTTTGCTAACCATATTTTATGGTCGAGATTAAAGAGTAACCCTCTAAACTATATGGATGACATAAAGGTTTTGAGATCCGCTCAACAATTGCCATATGCAATGATTGTACAAGTTCAAAATAATGTAACTATTCCAGGGGGTGGAAATCAATTTCCCCTTTCTCTAGAGGTTAAAAGGGGGCAAGAAATTCAAGACTTTGATGCTCTGATAAATATATGTCAGAAGATCCAACAATTGGGCATAACTGTTACTCATATGCCATTGGTTAATATTCACCAGATGCCGTTTACCATTTTGGTAAATAATGTGATGCCCCATACTATATGTTTGAAGAGGAGTACTATAGTGGGGCTTGCAATAGATTCTGAGTATTTTATCTCTGATCCCACTTATTCTGTTATAGGTCTTATCCCTGATGGATATTTAACAGAAGAGCAGATAGTGGAGCAATGTTTCCATTCCCAACCTGATGGATTGTTCACAGTGCAATCTGTATACCCTTTCAAGGAAAAGGAAGGTATATGTAAGATTACGGAATCTGAGATTATCTTTGATCAAAAGCTCTCTGATGATGAATCAGAAGGGTATGCAAAGGAAGAGAAGAAGAGGGTAAATATGATTACAAAGGACCTAACCATACAGCTCGAAGAAACATATGAGATAGGTAAACCTGAAATTTTTCCTGGATTTAATGAAATTGTGGAGGAACAGATTTCTTTGGCAGATGGGTGTTCTAATGAAAGGGAATGCCAACAATTAAGAGAAATCTTAATGGAATTTCAGGAGATATTTGCCAAAGATTCTTATGACTGTGGTTCAACAGATCTACATACTCTAAGAGTTCCAACTGATCCTAAAGCACCTCCAGTATATGTGAGACAATATTGTTTGCCATTGGCCTCCTATGAATCTTTAGCAGATATTATTAAGAACTTGGAATCGAGAGGTATTATTAAACCAATACATAGTCCCTTTAATACTCTTATTTTGGGAGTGTTGAAACCAAATGGGCAATGGAGGTTGTGTGCTGACTTGAGACAGCTTAATAAGTGTGTGCCTATGTCAGGATGGCCAGTCCCATACATAGATCAATGTATTGCACAGATACAAGGTTCTAAAATTTTTATGACCTTAGACTGTGCGCAAGGTTATTGGACTGTCAAGGTGTGTGAGGAGGACCAACCTAAACTTGCATTTTCATTTGGTGGAGAACAGTTTACCTGGGTCAGGATGCCTTTTGGATATATTAATTCGGGACAGGAGTTTGGTGTTTTTATGCATAAGGCTATGCCTGATGCTGCTGAAAGGGGGACATTATGCTATGTGGATGATATATTAATCAAAAGCTCTACTTTTGATGAACACTTGGAAGAAGTCAGGCTTGTACTTAATCAATTGATAAGGGCAGGTATAAAACTCTCAATTCAAAAAGCTCAATGGTGTAGAACTAAGGTGAATTTCCTTGGTCATGAAATAACTGCTGATGGTTTGAATCCCCAGAAAAAGAAAGTTGAAGCTTTATTGAAAACAAAGAGTCCAACAAGTATTAAAGAACTAAGATCCTTCCTAGGTATAACATATTACTCTAGGAAATTTATTGACAACTATGCTGAAATTACTAAACCTTTGATTAGGCTATTAAATAAAGGGGAGCCTTGGACTTGGACAGTAGAACAAGACCAGGCAGTTCAAGAGTTAAAGCTAAGACTTACTCAAGCCCCTTGTTTAGCCTAACCAGTAAAGGGAGATCCATTTTACTTGGAGACAGGATATACGGATCTTACCTTGAGTGCAGTTCTTTATCAGCAACATGATAAACAGAATAAGATCATTGTATATGCAAGCAAAGCCTTATCTCCAGTGGAGATCAAATTTAATGATTGTGAAAAAGCATTGTTTGCAACAGTTTGGGCCTTACAATATTTTCGGAGTTATATCCAAAGAGAAAAAATTATTGTGGAAACTGCTCATCAGTCTTTACAGTATTTACAGAGTAATAAAATAAAGGCAGGAAATCTATCTAACAGTTGCATTACATCCTGGACCTTGTCTTTGCAGGGTTGGCCTTTGGAGGTTCATTATGCACAGAATAAGAAAAATTATGTTGCACAAGGACTAGCTGAACTTCATGATTGCTCTGAACAGGATATAAAGGAGGAAATTTGTGAGGATGATTATATGGATGATTACATATTCTCACAACATAAGGTTTATGAGGAAATGTATTGTCAACCACTACCTAAGGTATATGTTGATGGTTGTGCTTTTTATACCACTGAAAATGGTGAAAAGAAACTTGTAGCTGGAGCAGGTATTGTGTGGGGTAGTGATTATCACATACAACCTGTTGGTTATTGTTTGGGCCCGAAAAGTAGCCAAATGGCTGAATTAAGCACTGTGTATAAGGCCATTCAGATGGCAGTAAATCAGGGATTTAAAGAATTTGTTATCATTACAGATTCAGATTATGTCCGTAACAGTTTTGTTGAATACCTTCCTGTGTGGAAGCGTAATCGGATGATGAGAGCCCATAACAAGCCAGTTAAACATGGAAAGATGATACTTGCAATTGATGATATTGTTATCTCTAATGACTTGATTGTCTTTTGGAAGAAGACAAAGGGTCATTCAAAGATGCATGGTATTGACAAGGAAGGAAAAGATTTAGCTGATACAATGGCTAAACAAGGTGCCCTAGAGGGGGAAATGTTTGACATTGAACACCTTCTTGGTGCATGTCAAATCACAGTAGTAACCCATCAGCAAATAAAGAAGGATCAAGAACTATCTGTAGTGCAATGGAGTCAGGATGCACCTAACGAGGATTTGATTACCAGTCAGAAAGAGGATCCTGTTGTGGGTAAATTTTACCTTTTTAAGGAGAATCCTATAGTGTATCCAATCCAGGAGAAAGATTGCACTGAAAATGAGGACCTAAGGATCTTATTTAAGTATAAGTCTAAATTTAGTCTTAAAGATGGTTTGTTAGTTCGGACAACTAATAATGGATCTATACAGTGGGTTGTTCCTACTTCTTTTAGAGGTCTTATGCTGCAGCATGCCCATGATGCACCAACATCAGGTCATCGCGGGGAGAGAATTACTTATGAAGTATTGCGTGATTATGCATATTGGCCACATATGCTGAAAGATGTTCAGACTTATTGTCAGGGGTGTTTGGCTTGTTCACAGTTTCAACCAAATTCTCCAACCCACAGGGCACCTTTACAAAAAAGAGGTATGTCTTTCCCATGGTCTGATCTACAAATTGACTTTGTAGGACCACTTACAAAGACATCACGGGGCAATCAATACATGTTAACCGTTACATGTATGTTTACCAAATGGGTGGAGTGTCTTCCATCCCCTAATTGTAGGTCTGAAACAGCTGCTGCTTTATTAATCAATCATGTTTTCTCTAGGTTTGGACTTCCTCAGAGGATTGAGTCTGATAGAGATACTCATTTCACAAGTGAAGTGATGAGAAGAATGTGGTCTATTCTGGGTGTAAAAAGGAAATTACATATTTCCTACCATGCTGCCTCGAGTGGTGGAGTTGAACGGTATAATCAGTCAGTTGTAAATATCCTGAAAAAGTTTGTGAAGGAATCAGGGAAAGATTGGAATATTAAGTTGCCTTTGGTGTTGATGGCTATTAGATCCACTCCTAGTACTGCAACAAAAATCTCTCCTTTTGAACTAATGACAGGTAGAAGGATGGTACTTCCACAGCATTTGTTGTATCGTACTCAGGATCAGAGTTTGATCAATGCAACAACAACAACCTATCAATATGTTGAGAATTTAAGAAAGCATTTGCAACAAGCATTTGCTTTTGCTCAGAAAAATCTTGAGAAAGCCGCAATATGTGCTAAAACATATTATGACATGAAAACCACAAAGAAAGAATATGAGGTAAATGATAAAGTTTATCTTTACAATTTTCTTAGAAATCAAGTTAGAGAGAAGAAGTTTCTCCCATCATGGAAAGGGCTGTATGTCATTATTGACAAACTTTCACCTGTGGCATACAAGATTTTGATTCCCACAAGTGGGAAGTCAATAGAAAAGTGGGTGCACATTAACCAATTGCGTGCCTGTCACCCTAGGTCAAAGTTAAAACTAGAGGGGGAGAATAATCCATGTATAGAAGAATAATCACTATGATTATTAAAATGGTTTCTTTAGGATAAAGGTGTATATTATGTACTGAATATGTTTTTTTCCCCCTATTACAGATAAATATCACCTTCCAGTTAGGTTTGGATTGATGAGATCCAGGATGTTGGCAGTCATCTGGACCATCCTGTTCCTGTTGAGGAATCTCGGTTGAGATTCATGTACAGCCTGTAATAGAACCTGGTCCATCTTCTGGGATCATGCTTGAGGAATCACCTGGTTTCCTGATTACCAACCGGAAAGTTTTCTCCCAAAAGATATTTATCAGTCTGGATCCTAAGGTTACTATTGAAAAATATTTTGATGTTTCCAAAGTTGAATCACCAGAAATTAAATCTTGGTATCAAGAACATGTTAAAAGGATCCAGTCTACTACTAAGGAAATGTTGGAGCAGTTGCAGAAGTCTTTTCCTGGTGGATCTTACAATGTGCAATCACGTAACAAACGTTCACCTGGAGTTATTGCTGGACTAGTTGCAACATCTGTCATCGGGTTTTCAGCTGTTACTGCCGCGGCTGTGTCTAATTCAATTTGCATCAGTAATTTGAATCATGAAATGTCAATTTTTCGTGAACAGATGGCAACCATGATGGAGGTTTTAAAGAAACAAAAGGAGAGTTTGTCAGATATGATAGAGATCGTTAATGATACTGTTGTGACCACTAATTTGCATTCAGGTCTTTCTATCCGAGCTAAAGGTCCAATATAAGCACAAACTAATTCAGAATGAACTGTTAAGTTTTTTTTTGACCCAGTGGTGTATTTTACAGGTAACTGGTTACAAGAGATCCAAAGTCGAGTTGAGAGTCTTGTTGAGGGACATATTCCATTATATTTTGTCAATAAGGACATTATGGAAAGGATGTTGATGAAATGCAAATAAACATTGCTTTTGATGCTGGTTCTGCTTTGCCACTTTACATTGATCCCAAAAACATGGAACTTTGTTTTCTCATAAAGGTGCCACATATGCCATGTAATGATATTTATCAACTGAAAACTGTACATAATGTGGGTACTTGGAGATGGAATTGTGGGTTAACGATTCTATGGTATAAGAATATGGATAATAATAATCACCCATATAAGACAGTGATCTAGACTAATCTCATCCATCCTAGTCGGGGTAAGATAGTCTAGATGAGGAGGAATATGTCATGAATTTTTCATGAAAGAACAGACTCCATGTTGTTTTCTTGTTTTAAGTTTAACCAGGGCTCAGCTATTATTACATTGAATTTTGTTTTCCTCAGTCTTGCTGACCGAGAAGTTTCATATCAATATGTTTTCCATTATTCAAGGTAGTTTACTTGCTTAGGCCCCAGCTAGTCGCTTATTTCTGTAAATAAGTGCAGTTTATAACCTTGATTGTAGTCTAGGAATGTTGGGGTAAACATAAATATAAGAAGTATTTTTCTAATATTTTTCCCCTATATGCGAGAGCCATCTACTGTTAGAACGATAATATTTCATCTAATTAATTTTATGTTAATTAATGATTAAAATATTATAATTAATGACTCCTCCTAGATGAGAGCATGGGAATATATAGGGTCTAGCCCAATGGGAGGGGGTGGTTTTCCTGGGTTTTTGGAACTGGTCACATAATTTATGGAGTTGGTAATTTGCTAATCAACTACAGAGGTCCGGGATTATTGGATTATAACTGCTGAGGCTAGTTTAGCCCATTCGGACAGACCTACGACCTGACAGTTAGATTCCTGTCTGCAAAGGGGGAATTTATTTACTTTGGTGATGTATGAAAGAAAGTCACTTTAAATGTTAATATCATTAAGATTTACATTTTACATTTATGTAAAATACCTTTGTCTATTTAATCAGGTAAATTAATGAATTGTTTTATATCTATGTGTTTTCTTTATAAAAATTCCTACCACCTGGTCTTATTTGTCGACAATAACACCGGGTGAAACAGGAATTAGGATAGATTATCATCTGACGGTTTGTCATAATTATTAATCTACCTGATTCTCCGCAATTACCTTAGAGGGTTTATAATGAAATATTTGGTTCCTATCATCATGCCAATGTTTGTGTTATTTTGAAAATATGACTTAATCATCTTTATTGTTTAATCTCTGTATTATTCTGTTTTCCTTGCTATTTGGAGTTATGTTATCGCGTTAGTGATTATTATAGAACTGTGGTTTATATCTCTGTAATATTTTGATTGCTTAAGTTTCTATTAAATGCTAATTATTAATAACAAAATACTTTAATAAAGCTAATTTTTGTTATTCATCTGGTGTCTGTATAATTAATAGACTGATAGCAACTAAAAGGATTCAGATTTGTTTATTACCTTTCATAACTTATAGAAAAATGTGTCATTTAAAATTGCACCATTTCACATAATATACTTTTATGGATAAAGGTAATATTCATAACAGGTGTTAGGTGTAGATGTTCCCATAGGAATCAATGGGATATCGGGCAGCAGCGAACATAAGCTTTCGCTGCTGTCAGACTCCCATTGAATCCTATGGCATCCACCGCCTCCAGGGCGGTGGATTGAAATCAGGTACACTGGGCCGGAATAGTGGCGAGCGTACCTGGTAGATATTTGTTAAATTTTGCAAAACTAGTCAGATAGTGCTGAACTTGCGTTCGGAACATCTGTAGTGACGTAACCATTGATCTGTGTTGGACTGAGTCCGGCGGATCGTATGTTACGTCACTATATTCTACTTTTGCCGGTCTGTAGGGTTTGATAACTTAGGCGAATCAGGCTCGCCACAAATACGCTGCGGAATTCCAGTGTATTTGTGGTTGACAGCTTGATAAATAGAGGCCATAGAGCAGTTTGTACTATGGAATGTCAAATGTATACGGCATATACAGAGTAAGAAAACATTATTAAATATTAATATTGAATACAAATAATTTTTCTTGCTTTTAGGTATTCAACTGGGAAGGGCTCAAATGTTTATAGATAGATAGACAGACAGACAAACAAGCAAACATATAAATTAATAGATAGCCCCTGCTAGCCAATAGGTGCCCAGGTCCCCCAGAAAAGTGCCAAAAAAGCACAGGTACCAAAACACCCTGGGAAAGTCGCCCCTGATCACCACTGGGCACTCAGGAACAACAGGAATATAGCCCCTGCTCACCAATAGGCACACAGGCAACCTAAGAAATTGGCCCCTGCTAACCAATAGGTGCTCAGACACAACATGAAAGTGACCCCTGCTTGCCAATAGGCTCACAGGCACCTTGAGAAAGTGGCCCCTGCTTATTAAAGGGCTTTCAAGCATTCCAGGAAAGTTATAATTATACATGTTTTACCTCTGTAATAACCTTGTATCTAAGCCTCAGCAGACTGCCCCCTTATTTCAGTTCTTTTGACAGACTTGAAATTTAGCCAATCAGAGCTGTCTCCATAGTAAATTCACGTGCATGAGTTTAATGTTATTTATATGAAACATGTGAACTAATGCCCTCTAGTGGTGAAAAACTATCAAAATGCATTTAGATTAGAGGCGGCCTTCAAGGTCTAAGAAATTAGCATGGGAACCTCCTAGGTTTGGCTTTCAACTAAGAATACCAAGAGAACAAAGCAAAATTGGTGATAAAAGTAAATTTAAAATTTGTTTAAAATTACATGCCCTATTTGAATAATGAAAGTTTTTTTTGGACTTGACTGTCCCTTTAAGGACAAGGGCTATTTTTACATTTCTGCAGTGTTTGTGTTTAGCTGTAATTTTCCTCTTAGTCTTTTACTGTACCCACACATATTATATACCGTTTTCTCGCCATTAAATGGACTTTCTAAAGATACCATTATTTTCATCATATCTTATAATTTACTATAAAAAATATATAAAATATGAGGAAAAAATGGAAAAAACACACTTTTTCTAACTTTGACCCCCAAAATCTGTTACACATCTACAACCACCAAAAAACAACCATACTGAATAGTTTCAAAATTTTGTCCTGAGTTTAGAAATACCCAATGTTTACATGTGCTTTGCTTTTTTTGTAAGTTATAGGGCAATAAATACAAGTAGCACTTTGCTATTTCCAAATCATTTTTTTTTTTTCAAAATTAGCGCTAGTTACATTGAAACCCTGATATCTGTCAGGAATACCTGAATATCCCTTGACATGTATATATTTTTTTTTAGAAGACAACCCAAAGTATTGATCTAGGCCCATTTTGAAATATTTCATGCCACCATTTCACCGCCAAATGCGATCAAATAAAAAAAATGTTCACTTTTTCACAAATTCTGTCACAAACTTTAGGTTTTCCACTGAAATTATTTACAAACAGCTTATGCAATTATGGCACAAATGGTTGTAAATGCTTCTCTGGGGTCCCCTTTATTAAGAAATAGCAGACTTATATGGCTTTGGGGTTGCTTTTTGGTAATTAGAAGGCCACTAAATGCCGCTGCCCACCACATGTTTTTTATGCCCAGCAGTGAAGGCGTTAATTAGGTAGCTTGTAGGGAGTTTGTAGGGTTAATTTTATCTTTAGTGTAGTGTAGTAGACAACCCCAAGTATTGATCTAGGCCCATTTTGGTATATTTGATGCCACCATTTCACTGCCAAATGCGAGCAAATAAAAAAAAACTTTACATTTTTCACAATTTTAGGTTTCTCACTGAAATTATTTACAAACAGCTTGTGCAATTATGGCACAAATTGTTGTAAAAGCTTCTCTGGGATCCCCTTTTTTTCAGAATTAGCAAACTTATATGGCTTTGGCATTGCTTTTTGGTAATTAGAAGGCCGCTAAGTTCTGCTGCGCACCACACGTGAATTGTGCCCAGCAGTTAAGGAGTTAATTAGGTAGCTTGTAGGGAGCTTGCAGGGTAAATTTTAGCTTTAGTGTAGAGATCAGCCTCCCACCTGACACATCCCACCCCCTGATCCCTCCCAAACAGCTCTCTTCCCTCCCCCACCTCACAATTGTCCCCGCCATCTTAACCCTTTAAGGACACAGCTTTCAGTTTGCTCAATTGTTTTATGACGGAAAAATTCCGTCATATGTCCTTAAGAGGTTAAGTACTGGCAGAAAGTCTGCCAGTACTAAATAAAAGGAGTTTTTTTTATTTTATTTTTTAAAAATATTTATTCAGCTGTGATGGACCCCTGTCTTAGCCCCCAACCTCCCTGATCCCTCCCCCAAACAGCTCTCTAACCCTCCCCCGCTACCTAATTGCCTCCATCTTTGGTACTGGAAGTTGTCCCAGTACCCACTTTGCCCCCAAAAACAACAGTATTTTTGTTTTGCTTGTGACCTTCAAACTTTTTCTGTAGTGTAGCAGCCCCCCCTTAATACCCCCATCCCCCTCCCAGATCCTTTTCTATTTTATTTCATTAACAACTTTTTTTCCCCTCTCATGATCTCATTGGTATCAGTGGCTAATGCGCGCACACACGCGCGCCCCCGCAGGCCACCCTACATGCTCATTGCACTTACAGGAACCGGATGCCGGGTATCGATGGGCCGCCCACCCGCCTCCCTGCCATGTTCCCACCCACCAACGAACGGCACCATCGCTACCGGTGCAGAGAGGGCCACAGAGGGGCTCTCTCTGCATTGGAGGCTTGTAAAAAAGGTATTGCAGGATGCCTCCATATCGAGGCATCACTGCAATACCCTGAGAGCTGCTGGAAGCGATTGCGATTGCTTCCAGCACTTTGTTAAACAACTGACGTACCAGATACGTCTATTGTCATTAACTGTTAGTTTTTGCATGACTTACCTGGTACGTCAGTTGTCATTAAGGGGTTAAAAGGTACAGGTATCTATTTTACATTAACATTATCACACATATATATAGAAATATATATTTAATAATAAAAAATATTATTTTTTCTGTGTGAAGAACATAGGAATGCCAACCTAAATTCGTGTTATTGATATATTAAATATTAAATATTAAAAATAATAATAATTAAGAGGATTTTTTTTACAATATGCATAATAACTTTTTTAAAAGGGGCCTTTATTGTTGAATATCAGGGTCCAAACAAAAAGAAGAACGACATGACATTACTCTTTTTGTTTGGACCCTGATATGCAACAATAAAGGTCCCTTTTTAATAAAACATTGGAGGATGGAGCCAATTTCTTTCTTTTCCTACTTGACTTTTGGAAGTGCTTAATCCCGGGTTCAGTGCCTAGTACATAGGCGTGTGCTGTTTTCCACCAACTGAGTTTTGCAAAATACATACAAACATACACATGTTTAGACATATTTACATACTATGGAGCCCATTCCACTTTGCCATATACGATATCCCTTGTTAGCCGTTATATTAAAATATATTTTAAAATGATATATTAAAAAGTGTGTGTATGTGTATATTTATATATATATCTATCTATATATATATATATATATATATATATATATATATATATATATATAAACAAAAGCAGAGACCGCACTCATAGGTCTTATTTTCACCACCACTGTGGACTTTATTCAATCTGTAACGTTTTGGGGTTTCCCCCTTTGTCAAACATGTTTGACAAAGGGGGAAACCCCGAAACGTTACAGATTGAATAAAGTCCACAGTGGTGGTGAAAATAAGACCTATGAGTGCGGTCTCTGCTTTTGTTTATATTGTCTTTATGCACTGCACCTAGGCATCATATGTACAACGTGAGTGCTTGGTGACCACAATTTGCTTTTATATATATATATATATATATATATATATATATATATATTTTATATGCGTGTGTGTAATAATGTATTTTAAAATGTTTTTGTACACTTTTTTTTAACCCTTACACTTTAGGTTTCAGTTAGTGAAGTTTCATATTTAACTCGAGCGCAAACTGTAACTTTCAACTTGTAATACCAAAGCTATTTTGGGTGGTCACGATCTCTATTGAAAATATAGGTTGAGTGATGTTGGCCGCGGTAACCCATCTCTGGTAAATGGGATTTACCGTGGACATGTTAGCGCGATCCAGCTATATTGCTTATCGTGATCCATGCTATCAGTAGAGCACCACATGTAAACTAGGTCATAATGTTCACATAGGTATATGGATTTTTTAGGGGTGGAGACAAAGGCGTAACTAGAAACCACAGGGCCCAGGTGCAAGAATCTAAGAAGGGGCCCCCCCACCGCCCCTCCCCCCTCCAAAAAAAAGGTGAATTTAATACATTTTTTTTTTTTTTACATTTAACACAGAAAAAAAATGTGATTCAGATTACATGTCTGCTAAGGGAGGTACCCTGTGCCCACAGTCTGTGAGATGGTCTGACCCCCTATTACTGTATATATATATATATATATATATATATATATATATATATATATATAGTGACACTATTTAACCCCCCAGTACTGTATATAGTAAGTTAGTGACACAGTCTGTAATCTGCCGGTGAGATGGCTGGCCTGACCCTACCCGCCCAGTACTTTATACACAGTAGTCAGTGACATAGTCCACCCCCCACACTGTATATAGTGGTACTGTATAATGACACTGTTCACCCCCTGCCCCACCAATGCTGTAGTAACAAGGTCTGTAATTTGCTGGTTCCACAAACATACACAAACACACATACATGCATAAATACACACACAGTCACATACATACACACACACACATCCACACAAATGAACACCAATGAGTAAAACAGAAACACTAACCCCTGTAGTCATGTCACACTCATATGATATCAGTGCAGGCAGTGGTAGGTTAACATTTTTTATTAATCTGCACCCCCTGTAGTTTCGCCCCTGGTATGTATATATGTATATGTATGTATGCATGTATAAATATGTGTGTGTATGAATGTATGAATATGTGTGTATGAATGTATAAATGTATGTATGAATATGTGTGTGAATGTATATATGCACTATATATGTGTGTATGCACGTATAAATATGTGTATGTATACAGTATGTGTGTATGAATGCATGACTGTGTGTATTTATGTATGTATATGTGTGTATGTATATGTGTGTATGCATGTATGAATATGTGTGTGTATGCGTGTATGAATATGTGTGTATGTATATATATATATATATATATATATATATGTGTGTGTGTGTATGTGTGTATGTATATGCATGTGTATGTATATATGTGTGTGTGAATAGATGTAGATGAGTATGCATGTATATGTATATACCCTGCAGTATCAACTTTCTCAATCACTCTGAAAGCCAATGAAAGTATGTATATATGTATGCCAGCACGTATATGTATATATCTATGTGAGTTGAAGGGAAAACCAGCTAGAGCATAGTTGGCTTGCTTGGAGGGGCGTGGCTAGGTTGGAGGGGGCGGGGTTGGGCCGGTCTATACAAATTTCCAGGGCTGGTCTGATTTCCCAGTCCGGTCCTCAGAAGTATATAATGTATTTTTAAATATATTCAGCTCTTTTTAACCAACCAACAAGTGCATTGAAAATAAGATTTTGTCTAAGAAATGAAAAGCAACACACAGCTGATGTTAAAGTCATATTCTCTTTATTTATTCATTTTCATTCAGTCAGGCAAATAAATCCTAGACACTGTTGCCTTATTAAGTTCATCTGTGTCCTCAGGTATGACAAGACTCATTATAATACAAAACATAGTATATGAGGTTGAAAGAAGACAGAAGTCCATCGAGTTCAACCTATAAAATGAGTATATAAATATTGCCATACCCTGTGAGGGTGTCAGATTGTACTTAATATATCATTCTTCCTTCTATGTCTTTCTGTGGGACAAAGTTGTTGTTCCGAGGAATTATTCTACAGCAAAGTGGACAAGCCTCCTTCTCTAACACCTATCTTAAACTGCAGGTTGTATGACATACATGGCAACAGGAAGTGATGTGTCCTCAGGTACGACAAGACTCATGGAATTTGGCGGCGCTATACAAATAAATTATAATAATTATTATACGTAACATAGTAAATGAGGTTGAAAGAAGGTAGAAATCTATTGGGTTCAACTTATAACATGAGTATATAAATATTGCCATACCCTGTGAGGGTGTACGATGGTACAGAATATATAATTATTCCTTCTATGTCTTTCTGTGGAACAAAGTTGTTGTTCCGAGGAATTCCTCTACAGCAAAGTGGACAAGTCTCCTTCTCTAACACCTATCTTGAACTGCAGGTTGTATGGCATACATGGCAACAGGAAGTGATGTGTCCTCAGGTATGACAAGACTCATTATAATACATAACATAGTAAATGAGGTTGAAAGAAGATAGACATCTATTGAGTTCAACCTATAAAATGAGTATATAAATATTGCCATACCCTGTGAGGGTACACAATTTTCCAGAATATATCATTTTGCCTTAACTGATTCCTCCTTTGCATGGAACTTAAGTGTCTATGTTGCTCTCTTTGGGTGGCCTGGAGATGCTGGCAGCGATCAAAAGAAAGACTGACTTTTTCTGATTGTTCAGTTCTCTCATCCCCTGTGTTTGGCTGCTCCTTCTCCTTGTTCTCCTCGGTACTCTTTGTTGCCTCACTAAGCTCTGGCCTTTTATACCCTGTCACTTATGTCATAATAAACATTCTGACATTTAGCAAAGAATGGACAAAAGGAAAAATGGTTATAAGTTGACATCATAATAGATGTACTAGTTGTAGTGTTGCTACCTTTTGCAGATCCATTTTATTACTTATTCTGAGGTGGCAAAGCATATGTGTGGAGGATGTGATTTCCGGACAAGGCTTCACATGTTTGTACTAAAATATTTTATTTTACACAGTTTCAAATATGCATAAACACAGAGTGCCAGATTATAATTGGAGTGTTATTTAACACTCCCTCTCGAATGTAAGCTGCAGTAGACATTTTGCCCGCATTGGGTTGTGCTTGTATTAAAGTAAACTGCTTTCACTCGCGTGCTAACTTAGAAGTCAATTGAACAAAAAAAGTGGAAAAAACCTAACACCCTACTCGCGCCAACCCGAGTGCGCTAATACAACATAAAAATATGAATATTTCAAATTCCAATGTTCTTCATATAACATAATATGTTCTATTTATTCATAAATACATATTTCTACATATATCTGATGGTATTTTGGTACAAACTATATATATATATATATATATATATATATATATATATACACAAAATAAATAGATAGAGTCCAGCACTGTACCCATAAATATTGTAGCAGACTGTGTGCTCGTCACTGTGGAGTATCTTCAAAACTCCAATATGTACAGTCCATGCATAGAATGTGACAGCACCACAGTACAACTATATTCTTAAAGGTGAATAATTTCTTTATTTGGATATCAAAACCATAAAAAAAAGCGAAGTTTCAGACCTACAATATCAAAACCATAAAAAGCGACGTTTCGGACCTACATGGGTGTTAATACATGCTCCCTACATGGGTGTTAATACATGCTCCGTTTTTTTGTGAACAAATGCCGTCCTTGATTCTCCTTAATTGTTTATTTACTGATCCGGTACCGGATTTAAAAGATATATGCGAGAGTCAATGTGTGGCAAAATAAACAGCCAGTCGCTCCAATCACATATGCTGCATTCCAGCAATCCTCAGGGTACAAGGCTTACTGCTGCATGGCTTACCTTCACTTCATTCACACACTTCACTGGTATTTACCACACAGGAACTCTTCCGCGGTGTGTCTCACTGTGATGTATACGGCTGATGCAGCTCTTCACTTGCCCAGATTGTAACACTTGATATTGTTATCGCCAACCTCACAGCTGTGTCTGTTCCAAACATTACGCGTTTCGCCCCTCCCCCTTTCTGGGCTGAACTCAGGGCTTCATCAGATGTGTCAGGTTAGACAGCTGAGCTGGATTTTAAACACTTGTGCGGATACATTGTTACAACCCCTTCTAAGGTTTCTTAAAGGGGAATGATATTATGCATGTTAATACATTGGCTACAAATTGATAACGGCATTTAAATATAAACAACTAAACTATACATTTGTGGCTATTTACAATTCCCAAACTTTTTGTGTTTTGGAAATTACAATACAAGTGATGACAATCAGCACTAACATTTCTACTTAAACATCGATTAGCAAATAAGTAGTACACTATATCATACAGTGCTACAATTTGTATTGCTTTATTATTAGACACATGATAAAACACGTATCTTTTGCACAATGTTTAGTAAAATTACAGAGTATTTACAGAAAACAGGAAAATTCAATTTTTTCATTCAAGCCCAGAGGAGAGAGGGTGTTGAGTCTATACATCCAACGTGACTCATGTTGGAGTAATAGTTGATCAACATTACCCCCTCTCCTTCTGGGCTTGATATGCTCAATACCTAGTACCCTGAGATGAGAGAAGTTAGAGTTGTGCATTTTTTGGAAATGTCTAGCCACCGGGCTATCTGACTCTTGTAGTTTTCCCAATATAAAATTTGGGACACGAGCAGTGTAACATATAAATAACATTTGTGGTGTTGCAGATTATTCTTTCATTTATGTGATATGACCTATCTGAATATTCTGTGCAAAAACTTGAGGCTTTAACTATGTACTTGCAGTACACATATCTTCCACAAGGTTCACACCCTTTCCTAGTCTGTGCTTGAGTTAGCCAATTTTTGGGGATATCTCTCTGGAACTCATTATGTACTACTAATCTGTCCTTAATACTTGGTGCTCTCTTGGCGGTGAGAAGAGGATATTTAGGAATATATTTGGCAATTGAGTTATCATTGGACAAAATGTGCCAATGTTTTTTAAGAATATCACATAATTTATTCCAATGGGAATTGTATTTAGTGATAGGACGGATTTCATTATCTCCTTTTGATTTTTCAACTGCCTTATATAGTAATTCATTTCTTGGTGTCTGCCTAGCTCTCAACCAGCCTTTTCTCACCTGGTTTCTAGAATAACCTCTCTGAAGAAATCTCTGTGCCATATCACTGGCCTGACTTTAAAAATCTGACTCAGTGGAACAGCATCTCTTGAGCCTCAAGAACTGTCCCACCGGAATGCCATTTTTGAGGGCTTCAGGATGATGGCTCGAGGCATTAACAAATTATTAGTTGCTGTTTCCTTCCGGAACACTTTGGTTTTTAGTGATCCATTCTCAATAGTCAATTTGAGATCCAAAAAGGTGGCTTCCTTATCACTAATTTGATGAGTTAAGAACAAGTTCCTATTGTTCTTGTTCAATATCTCAACAAATTTGTCTGCTGATTCTACATCCCCTTTCCACAGCACTAGGATGTCATCCAGAAAACGCAGCCATAGGGTGACGTGAGACTCCACCCATTGATCCAAATCCTGGAAAACATCAATTGCTTCCCAGAAGCCTAGGTGTAAACATGCATAGGTGGGGGCGCACGCCGCACCCATGGCTGTGCCTCTTAACTGCCTATACAGTTTCCCATCAAACATAAATATGTTCTTGGTCAACACAAATTCTAACAGTTGTAGTACTAGATTAGTGTTGTCACTGTACTCTTCTCCACGCAGTCTTAGAAAATATTCTGCTGCTTTTAAACCAACCTTATGTGGAATAGAAGAATACAGTGACTCCACATCAAGAGTAAGCAGAAGCATATCTGGCTCAATTTTAATCTTATCCAGTCTTCTCAGGACGTCCCCCGTGTTTTGCACATAGGAGGATAATTCAGTGAGGAAGGGCCGCAGATAAAAATCTACATATCTACTGATGCCTTCCGTCTGTCTCCCAATGCCTGACACGATGGGACGTCCTGGGGGATT
This sequence comes from Bombina bombina, assembly GCF_027579735.1. Taxonomy (NCBI): domain Eukaryota; kingdom Metazoa; phylum Chordata; class Amphibia; order Anura; family Bombinatoridae; genus Bombina; species Bombina bombina. The sequence continues at coordinate 1,079,928,736 of NC_069499.1, read as the reverse complement.
GGTGATATTCTTATGTAATTTAGGGATACAGTAAAATGTAGGTATTACTGGGTGTGCAGGGATTAAGAACTCAAATTCATTTTTCGTTATCCACCCTGAATCTTTAGCATGTTTTAGGATAGTAAATAGATCATCACAAGATTTTTCATATACCTGCCTTGTGACCACCTCATACTGTTCCTTTACATGAATCTGTCTCATGACTTCCTTAACATAATCAGCTTGGTTTAGAATTACAATATTTCCTCCCTTATCGGATGGCTTAATCTGAATTTCTTTCTTACTCATCAATTCTTTGAGAGCTTTTCTCTCATTTTTACTGAGATTATCACTCACTACACCTGATACCCCTATATTACCTACATCTTTTTCCACACATTTGACAAACGTGTGGACACTGGGTGACAAGGATAGCTGGGGCATGAATTTAGAAGGAGGTTTAAAGTTAGATTTTTTGGGGTAATTTATGCTGATGTTAACTTCCTCCTGTTCTTCCAATAAGGATACTACATTTTTAATAGCTACAGTATCCTTACTGTCACTGAGGTCACTGCTCTGAAATGTATTACCCCACAATTTCTTAAGTATGATCTTCCTTGCATAGAGGTTTAGATCTTTTACAAATTCAAATTTGTCCAAGCTGCTAGTGGGACAGAATGATAATCCTTTCTTTAAGAGGTTTATATGTGCCATATTTAAACTAACCGTGGAGAGATTAATCACTGACATTTCCTCTCCACTATTGGTTAATTTGTATTTTCCCAGAATTTACTCTCTTTCCTCTGGTTCCTTGTTGTCATACGGTACTGGGGGATGCTCCTGTATCTCCCTCCTCTGCTCCTCTGTCTCTGCCTGCTGGAGTAAGCGGGACCACCTCCCCCTCTTTCGTCTGCCTCCTCTCCGGGTCCTACCCCTAAAGGGATCCTACCCTGTAAAGCAGTCCTACCCTGTAAAGCTTTTTTGAGCCTCCTTATTAAGTTTGTCAAAGGCAGGATCATTAGCAAAAAGATTAACTTGTTCATAAATTTTGTTTGTTTCAATTTTACTTTCCTCCAGCCTCTTTTCATCCTCATCTATCATTAACTGCATCAATTCTAGGGTGCATCTTGTTAGTATTGCATTCCATTCCTGGATAAAATCAGTATTTGCCTCTACTCCTCTTAAATTTATCCCTGGGTCAAGTCTTATCCTTAGGCCTCTAGGGATTAATTCTTCTTTAACATATCTTTGTAAGCTAGCTAGCTCCCACATAATTTTAAGTTCTTTGATTGCTTTTTTCTTATACTCTTTAAATGCTGAAAATACATCATTACTCTTCTCTTCAATGTTAGTTTCATCTATATTGATTGAAGGTTTAAAAGCCTCATCTATATCACTAACCCATTTCTCCTCTGTTAGTTTAAAAGCCATTTTGTATAGTGTTCAGTTGAAATTATATGCACAGTCAACCCCTATTCAGGGCAATATCACCTCTATGAAACAAAAGTGTAATTATATCAGCTGATGCTCACCTAAGGAAATAAGGTCTAGTGCAACTTATTTAATACGTATTATATTACTAGGGCAGGGGGCACTCAGAATACTAATGGGTACCGTGTTATGTGCTAGCAATCCAAAAAATATATATAAAATGTTAGAAAGAAAGAGCTCTACTATATTTTAGAGAGCTAAAGCGGATTACAGGCTGCACCATATCACACCCACACTAAATTAATAAAGGGGATATCCTGAACAGGTATGCTGAACATATATATATTTTTATTAAAACAAAGCCAAAAAACAAATATTGTGAAAAGTGGCCAATAACACAATTCAAGTGTAGTGCACTATCAACAGGTAAAATTACTAGCATGCTATGGATTTTTGAGCCGGCTCATAAAAGTTCATCTCTGCTACCGGGCACTTGAGTGTTAATACACGCTCCGTTTTTTTGTGAACAAATGCCGTCCTTGATTCTCCTTAATTATTTATTTACTGATCCGGTACCGGATTTAAAAGATATATGCGAGAGTCAATGTGTGGCAAAATAAACAGCCAGTCGCTCCAATCACATATGCTGCATTCCAGCAATCCTCAGGGTACAAGGCTTACTGCTGCACGGCTTACCTTCACTTCATTCACACACTTCACAGGTATTTACCAGACAGGAACTCTTCCGCGGTGTGTCTCACTGTGATGTATATGGCCGATGCAGCTCTTCACTTGCCCAGATTGTAACACTTGATATTGTTATCGCCAACCTCACAGCTCTTTCACCATGCTGGCATCCTCCACGATGTGTCTGTTCCAAACATTACATGTTTCGCCCCTCCCCCTTTCCGGGCTGATCAACTATTACTCCAACATGAGTCACGTTGGATGTATAGACTCAACACCCTCTCTCCTCTGGGCTTGGATGAAAAAATTGAATTTTCCTGTTTTCTGTAAATACTCTGTAATTTTACTAAACATTGTGCAAAAGATACGTGTTTTATCATGTGTCTAATAATAAAGCAATAAAAATTGTAGCACTGTATGATATAGTGTACTACTTATTTGCTAATCGATGTTTAAGTAGAAATGTTAGTGCTGATTGTCATCACTTGTATTGTAATTTCCATAACACAAAAAGTTTGGGAATTGTAAATAGCCACAAATGTATAGTTTAGTTGTTTATATTTAAATGCCGTTATCAATTTGTAGCCAATGTATTAACATGCATAATATCATTCCCCTTTAAGAAACCTTAGAAGGGGTTGTAACAATGTATCCGCACAAGTGTTTAAAATCCAGCTCAGCTGTCTAACCTGACACATCTGATGAAGCCCTGAGTTCAGCCCGGAAAGGGGGAGGGGCGAAACGCGTAATGTTTGGAACAGACACAGCGTGGAGGACGCCAGCATGGTGAAAGAGCTGTGAGGTTGGCGATAACAATATCAAGTGTTACAATCTGGGCAAGTGAAGAGCTGCATCGGCCGTATACATCACAGTGAGACACACCGCGGAAGAGTTCCTGTCTGGTAAATACCCGTGAAGTGTGTGAATGAAGTGAAGGTAAGCCGTGCAGCAGTAAGCCTTGTACCCTGAGGATTGCTGGAATGCAGCGTATGTGATTGGAGCGACTGGCTGTTTATTTTGCCACACAATGACTCTCGCATATATCTTTTAAATCCGGTACCGGATCAGTAAATAAATAATTAAGGAGAATCAAAGATGGCATTTGTTGACAAAAAAACGGAGAGTGTATTAACACTCAAGTGCCCGGTAGCAGAGATGAACTTTTATGAGCCGGCTCAAAAATCCATAGCATGCTAGTAATATTACCTGTTGGTAGTGCACTACACTTGAATTGTGTTATTGGCCACTTTCACAATATTTGTTTTTTGGCTTTGTTTTAATAAAAATATATATATGTTCAGCATACCTGTTCAGGATATCCCCTTTATTAATTTAGTGTGGGTGTGATATGGTGCAGCCTGTAATCCGCTTTAGCTCTCTAAAATATAGTAGAGCTCTTTCTTTCTAACATTTTATATATATTTTTTGGATTGCTAGCACATAATACGGTACCCATTAGTATTCTGAGTGCCCCCTGCCCTAGTAATATATATATATATATATATATATATATATATATATATATATATCACACAGAGGAAGTTCAGCACTCACAAGCACTCAGCTAAGATTAAAAGCAAAAATTAAAGAGTTAGTTGCTGCATCTGACCAAATGGGACAAGCCCAGGTACCACGTCAAGGTCTCTCCCAAAACCAATATTTTTTAAAAAATATTGGTTTTGGGAGAGACCTTGACGTGGTACCTGGGCTTGTCCCATTTGGTCAGATGCAGTAACTAACTCTTTAATTTTTGCTTTTAATCTTAGCTGAGTGCTTGTGAGTGCTGAACTTCCTCTGTGTGATATATATTACTAGGGCACGGGGCACTCAGAATACTAATGGGTACCGTGTTATGTGCTAGCAATCCAAAAAATATATATAAAATGTTAGAAAGAAAGAGCTCTACTATATTTTAGAGAGCTAAAGCGGATTACAGGCTGCACCATATCACACCCACACTAAATTAATAAAGGGGATATCCTGAACAGGTATGCTGAACATATATATATTTTTATTAAAACAAAGCCAAAAAACAAATATTGTGAAAAGTGGCCAATAACACAATTCAAGTGTAGTGCACTACCAACAGGTAATATTACTAGCATGCTATGGATTTTTGAGCCGGCTCATAAAAGTTCATCTCTGCTACCGGGCACTTGAGTGTTAATACACTCTCCGTTTTTTTGTGAACAAATGCCATCTTTGATTCTCCTTAATTATTTATTTACTGATCCGGTACCGGATTTAAAAGATATATGCGAGAGTCAATGTGTGGCAAAATAAACAGCCAGTCACTCCAATCGCATACGCTGCATTCCAGCAATCCTCAGGGTACAAGGCTTACTGCTGCACGGCTTACCTTCACTTCATTCACACACTTCACGGGTATTTACCAGACAGGAACTCTTCCGCGGTGTGTCTCACTGTGATGTATACGGCCGATGCAGCTCTTCACTTGCCCAGATTGTAACACTTGATATTGTTATCGCCAACCTCACAGCTCTTTCACCATGCTGGCGTCCTCCACGCTGTGTCTGTTCCAAACATTACGCGTTTCGCCCCTCCCCCTTTCCGGGCTGAACTCAGGGCTTCATCAGATGTGTCAGGTTAGACAGCTGAGCTGGATTTTAAACACTTGTGCGGATACATTGTTACAACCCCTTCTAAGGTTTCTTAAAGGGGAATGATATTATGCATGTTAATACATTGGCTACAAATTGATAACGGCATTTAAATATAAACAACTAAACTATACATGTGTGGCTATTTACAATTCCCAAACTTTTTGTGTTATGGAAATTACAATACAAGTGATGACAATCAGCACTAACATTTCTACTTAAACATCGATTAGCAAATAAGTAGTACACTATATCATACAGTGCTACAATTTTTATTGCTTTATTATTAGACACATGATAAAACACGTATCTTTTGCACAATGTTTAGTAAAATTACAGAGTATTTACAGAAAACAGGAAAATTCAATTTTTTCATCCAAGCCCAGAGGAGAGAGGGTGTTGAGTCTATACATCCAACATGACTCATGTTGGAGTAATAGTTGATCAGCCCGGAAAGGGGGAGGGGCGAAACGTGTAATGTTTGGAACAGACACAGCGTGGAGGATGCCAGCATGGTGAAAGAGCTGTGAGGTTGGCGATAACAATATCAAGTGTTACAATCTGGGCAAGTGAAGAGCTGCATCGGCCGTATACATCACAGTGAGACACACCACGGAAGAGTTCCTGTCTGGTAAATACCCGTGAAGTGTGTGAATGAAGTGAAGGTAAGCCGTGCAGCAGTAAGCCTTGTACCCTGAGGATTGCTGGAATGTAGCATATGTGATTGGAGCGACTGGCTGTTTATTTTGCCACACATTGACTCTCGCATATATCTTTTAAATCCGGTACCGGATTAGTAAATAAATAATTAAGGAGAATCAAGGACGGCATTTGTTCACAAAAAAACGGAGCGTGTATTAACACTCAAGTGCCCGGTAGCAGAGATGAACTTTTATGAGCCGGCTCAAAAATCCATAGCCTGCTAGTAATATTACCTGGTGGTAGTGCACTACACTTGAATTGTGTTATTGGCCACTTTCACAATATTTGTTTTTTGGCTTTTTTTTATTAAAAATATATATATGTTCAGCATACCTGTTCAGGATATCCCCTTTATTAATTTAGTGTGGGTATGATATGGTGCAGCCTGTAATTCGCTTTAGCTCTCTAAAATATAGTAGAGCTCTTTCTTTCTAACATTTTATATATATTTTTTGGATTGCTAGCACATAACACGGTACCCATTAGTATTCTGAGTGCCCCCTGCCCTAGTAATATAATACGTATTAAATAAGTTGCACTAGACCTTATTTCCTTAGGTGAGCATCAGCTGATATAATTACACTTTTGTTTCATAGAGGTGATATTGCCCTGAATAGGGGTTAACTGTGCATATAATTTCAACTGAACACTATACAAAATGGCTTTTAAACTAACAGAGGAGAAATGGGTTAGTGATATAGATGAGGCTTTTAAACCTTCAATCAATATAGATGAAACTAACATTGAAGAGAAGAGTAATGATGTATTTTCAGCATTTAAAGAGTATAAGGAAAAAGCAATCAAAGAACTTAAAATTATGTGGGAGCTAGCTAGCTTACAAAGATATGTTAAAGAAGAATTAATCCCTAGAGGCCTAAGGATAAGACTTGACCCAGGGATAAATTTAAGAGGAGTAGAGGCAAATACTGATTTTATCCAGGAATGGAATGCAATACTAACAAGATGCACCCTAGAATTGATGCCTTTAATGATAGATGAGGATGAAAAGAGGCTGGAGGAAAGTAAAATTGAAACAAACAAAATTTATGAACAAGTTAATCTTTTTGCTAATGATCCTGCCTTTGACAAACTTAATAAGGAGGCTCAAAAAAGCCTGGAAAAACTACAAAGTGAAATTAAGTTTAGAAAAAGGCGAAAAATGGTAAGGGATCAGGATGATTTTAAGAAAGGAACCATATATGTATACAGAAATAACAACAGCACAAGATATGCTTATGACTCAGGTACAGACAACTCTGAAAATGAATTAGAAAGTGCACCCCAGAATATTAGGACTGCTTTACAGGGTAGGATCCCTTTAGGGGTAGGACCCGGAGAGGAGGCAGACGAAAGAGGGGGAGGTGGTCCCGCTTACTCCAGCAGGCAGAGACAGAGGAGCAGAGGAGGGAGATACAGGAGCAACCCCCAGTACCGTATGACAACAAGGAACCAGAGGAAAGAGAGTCAGTTCTGGGAAAATACAAATTAACCAATAGTGGAGAGGAAATGTCAGTGATTAATCTCTCCACGGTTAGTTTAAATATGGCACATATAAACCTCTTAAAGAAAGGATTATCATTCTGTCCCACTAGCAGCTTGGACAAATTTTAATTTGTAAAAGATCTAAACCTCTATGCAAGGAAGATCATACTTAAGAAATTGTGGGGTAATACATTTCAGAGCAGTGACATCAGCATAAATTACCCCAAAAAATCTAACTTTAAACCTCCTTCTAAATTCATGCCCCAGCTATCCTTGTCACCCAGTGTCCACACGTTTGTCAAATGTGTGGAAAAAGATGTAGGTAATATAGGGGTATCAGGTGTAGTGAGTGATAATCTCAGTAAAAATGAGAGAAAAGCTCTCAAAGAATTGATGAGTGAGAAAGAAATTCAGATTAAGCCATCCGATAAGGGAGGAAATATTGTAATTCTAAACCAAGCTGATTATATTAAGGAAGTCATGAGACAGATTCATGTAAAGGAACAGTATGAGGTGGTCACAAGGCAGGTATATGAAAAATCTTGTGATGATCTATTTACTATCCTAAAACATGCTAAAGATTCAGGGTGGATAACGAAAAATGAATTTGAGTTCTTAATCCCTGCACACCCAGTAATACCTACATTTTACTGTATCCCTAAATTACATAAGAATATCACCAATCCCCCAGGACGTCCCATCGTGTCAGGCATTGGGGGACCGACAGAAGGCATCAGTAGATACGTAGATTTTTATCTGCGGCCCTTCCTCACTGAATTATCCTCCTATGTGCAAGACACGGGGGACATCCTGAGAAGACTGGATAAGATTAAAATTGAGCCAGATATGCTTCTGCTTACTCTTGATGTGGAGTCACTGTACTCTTCTATTCCACATAAGGTTGGTTTAAAAGCAGCAGAATATTTTCTAAGACTGCGTGGAGAAGAGTACAGTGACAACACTAATCTAGTACTACAACTGTTAGAATTTGTGTTGACCAAGAACATATTTATGTTTGATGGGAAACTGTATAGGCAGTTAAGAGGCACAGCCATGGGTGCGGCGTGCGCCCCCACCTATGCATGTTTACACCTAGGCGTCTGGGAAGCAATTGATGTTTTCCAGGATTTGGATCAATGGGTGGAGGCTCACGTCACCCTATGGCTGCGTTTTCTGGATGACATCCTAGTGCTGTGGAAAGGGGATGTAGAATCAGCAGAGAAATTTGTTGAGATATTGAACAAGAACAATAGGAACTTGTTCTTAACTCATCAAATTAGTGATAAGGAAGCCACCTTTTTGGATTTCAAATTGACTATTGAGAATGGATCACTAAAAACCAAAGTGTTCCGGAAGGAAACAGCAACTAATAATTTGTTAATGCCTCGAGCCATCATCCTGAAGCCCTCAAAAATGGCTTTCCGCTGGGACAGTTCTTGAGGCTCAAGAGATGCTGTTCCACTGAGTCATATTTTTAAAGTCAGGCCAGTGATATGGCACAGAGATTTCTTCAGAGAGGTTATTCTAGAAACCAGGTGAGAAAAGGCCGGTTGAGAGCTAGGCAGACACCAAGAAATGAATTACTATATAAGGCAGTTGAAAAATCAAAAGGAGATAATGAAACCTGTCCTATCACTAAATACAATTCCCATCGGAATAAATTATGTGATATTCTTAAAAAACATTGGCACATTTTGTCCAATGATAACTCAATTGCCAAATATATTCCTAAATATCCTCTTCTCACCGCCAAGAGAGCACCAAGTATTAAGGACAGATTAGTAGTACATAATGAGTTCCAGAGAGATATCCCCAAAAATTGACTAACTCAAGCACAGACTAGGAAAGGGTGTGAACATTGTGGAAGATATGTGTACTGCAAGTACATAGTTAAAGCCTCAAGTTTTTGCACAGAATATTCAGATAGGTCATATCACATAATTGAAAGAATAATCTGCAACACCACAAATGTTATTTATATGTTACACTGCTCGTGTCCCAAATTTTATATTGGGAAAACTACAAGAGTCAGATAGCCCGGTGGCTAGACATTTCCAAAAAATGCACAACTCTGACTTCTCTCATCTCAGGGTACTAGGTATTGAGCATATCAAGCCCAGAAGGAGAGGGGGTAATGTTGATCAACTATTACTCCAACATGAGTCACGTTGGATGTATAGACTCAACACCCTCTCTCCTCTGGGCTTGAATGAAAAAAATTGAATTTTCCTGTTTTCTGTAAATACTCTGTAATTTTACTAAACATTGTGCAAAAGATACGTGTTTTATCATGTGTCTAATAATAAAGCAATACAAATTGTAGCACTGTATGATATAGTGTACTACTTATTTGCTAATCGATGTTTAAGTAGAAATGTTAGTGCTGATTGTCATCACTTGTATTGTAATTTCCAAAACACAAAAAGTTTGGGAATTGTAAATAGCCACAAATGTATAGTTTAGTTGTTTATATTTAAATGCCGTTATCAATTTGTAGCCAATGTATTAACATGCATAATATCATTCCCCTTTAAGAAACCTTAGAAGGGGTTGTAACAATGTATCCGCACAAGTGTTTAAAATCCAGCTCAGCTGTCTAACCTGACACATCTGATGAAGCCCTGAGTTCAGCCTAGAAAGGGGGAGGTGGCGAAACGCGTAATGTTTGGAACAGACACAGCTGTGAGGTTGGCGATAACAATATGAAGTGTTACAATCTGGGCAAGTGAAGAGCTGCATCGGCCGTATACATCACAGTGAGACACACCGCGGAAGAGTTCCTGTCTATTAAATACCCGTGAAGTGTGTGAATGAAGTGAAGGTAAGCCGTGCAGCAGTAAGCCTTGTACCCTGAGGATTGCTGGAATGCAACATATGTGATTGGAGTGACTGGCTGTTTATTTTGCCACACATTGACTCTCGCATATATCTCTTAAATCCGGTACCGGATCAGTAAATAAATAATTAAGGAGAATCAAGGACGGCATTTGTTCACAAAAAAACGGAGCATGTATTAACACTCAAGTGCCCGGTAGCAGAGATGAACTTTTATGAGCCGGCTCAAAAATCCATAGCATGCTAGTAATTTTACCTGTTGATAGTGCACTACACTTGAATTGTGTTATTGGCCACTTTCACAATATTTGTTTTTTGGCTTTGTTTTAATAAAAATATATATATGTTCAACATACCTGTTCAGGATATCCCTTTATTAATTTAGTGTGGGTGTGATATGGTGCAGCCTGTAATCCGCTTTAGATCTCTAAAATATAGTAGAGCTCTTTCTTTCTAACATTTTATATATATATATATATATATATATATATATATATATATATATATATATCAGCACAGCAAAGAAGGCACTCTCCGTTTGAATAAATCGTTTAATGGTAAACGTTTTCGGGGTCTCCCCCGTCCTCAGACCACTTACAGACATTAATCACAACACAACTTAAATAACTACTTACCCTCACCTTGACACACCACCATCAGACTCCCAGCTTCCGTGTAGCACAACTGCGCATGCTCGCCCGGAACTAAGGAGAGCCGACGGGGACCAACTACCAAATAAAAAGCGAAAGTGAAAATCAACATCACACAAACTAATGCAGCAATATAGTAAAATAACTAAAGATGGTACTGTGTTGCATATCGATATTTCTACCTTACACTAAGCATACTATAATTTGCACAGATCGTACCTACCCCCCATGCTTTCTTCACAAGTTACACATATAATGTTTTCTTATATTCTAATCCCTGCACAACTTTATGCGAGAACTTATCTTCATATTTACATAGAGGGGTTGCCTGTGCATGCTGACAATACTCTTCATGTGTTAAACTCATGCCCCCAACTGGACTTAAGTACAGAGTCAAAACCATTAGCACAGTACCCCTTTCACAGACCAAAAGAAATTGAACTCAAGGAAGTGTTACTTTACCACGAAGCACCCCCCAATGTATCATCATCAATACCTGATAGATATCCTCAATTAATCAGCTACTTTACTATAAATGGGGAACCCAGCTGTAAAGATCATCCACTGTACTAAAATTTCACTGCATATATTCATTGCAGCCGTGGACGTACATATTCATATTAGCTTTAGCTCTCATATTACTATGAAGGAGGCAGTGGGCATACATCCACTACAATTTTTACAAGAAACATTGGTAGTCCAACTGGACATTCAGCCCCTTTGGGGACATAGTCTCCAGATTAAAAATCCACTGGGACTCCCGTTGTAGTAGACGCCTGCCCCTGTCACCCCCCCTAGGATTGCGTGGAACATGGTCTATGATGATATATCGAAGGTCAGATACAGCATGACCACTGGTACTGAAGTGGCGAGCCACCGGTTGATCTGAATCACCATCCTTAATTGCCAGCCGAATCACTGACCGGTGGTGGTGATGTTGATTTTCACTTTCGCTTTTTATTTGGTAGTTGGTCCCCGTCGGCTCTCCTTAGTTCCGGGCGCGCATGCGCAGTTGCGCAACACGGAAGCTGGGAGTCTGATGGTGGTGTGTCACGGTGAGGGTAAGTAGTTATTTAAGTTGTGTTGTGATTAATGTCTGTAAGTGGTCTGAGGATGGGGGAGACCCCGAAAACGTTTACCATTAAACGATTTAGTCAAACGGAGAGTGCCTTCTTTGCTGTGCTGATATTTGATTGTTTGAAAGTGCACCCCGGCAGCTGGAAGATAAAAAAAGAGTGCTGGTTCCCTGCTTCTATTTGTATACGTATTTATTGGACCTACAGCACCTTGTGGAAGAAATTGTCCTCACCCTGGGATAACTGACTGGGACACTATCTGCTTAGCAGATTGATTCTGCTAAATTGTTTTTAAAACGGTGACGGTGTGGTGCAGCATTTGTTGTTGTAATATTATACACAGACTGAAGTATGAGCCAAGAGGACACGGAGGCCTCTCAGGTGGGTGATCAGCTTGAAGATAATATAGAGGGAGCTAATGTGTTCCAATTCTCTGAAGCTGATGCAAATAGAATCCGGTTTGATGCCATTTCTATCAGAAAACAAAGGGAACAACCTGATCAGATATTTAACTATGTGGTGAAACTAAGGAAGAAGAAAATTGATTTACAGCTTCATGGGTGTTATTTATCAGAATACCATAGGAAGGCATTTATTCCAAAAGGATTTAGGATTAAGAACATACCCACTATTGGGCGTAATAACCCCACTTTCTGCCTTAAGTGGTGTGGTATTCTGAACAAGGGCTCTCTAGATTTGATGTTGTTGGTCATACAGGAGGTAAGTGACCAATTAAAGCAAATTGAATTAGAACTACAGAACTTTGAGTCTACTCATATGATTAAACTTACTGAGGATCCCAGTGAGGCATGGCTTGATAAACTAAAAGCAAGCATTGATACCTATGAGAAAGAACTGTTAACCTTTAAAGAACGTAAATGGGAAGCAGTGACACAGGACTACAAAGAAAAGCGCATTTACAGATGGCTGCTTGGTCCCCAAGAAAGGGGTAACTTGTCTAGGTACAGACGTGCACGAGTGTTCAAGCCAAGGTCACTGACTACAGTGGAGAGCTCGGATAATAGCTCTGATCCAGAAGGTCAATTGCCCACTCGGAGTGAGTTCCCCCAGGGATCCCAATCTATGACTACTCACTCAAAAAACGAGCAGGACATAGGCCACACCAGAGGCGGGGGCGACGTGGGTCGCAGAGCAAGGGGAAGACCTCCTCGGCAGTGGAGCAAATAGACAATACTGATGGGTCTAGCAATATCATTATGAATCTAAGCTCATATGTTCTGACTAAATCTGAAGAAGCAGTGTTGCAGAAAGGTTTAAAATTCATCCCAACCTTATATGCAAACGAATTTTTTCTCAATGTTGATCTCTTTAAGTTTCAGAGATCCTTGAGGTTGAAGGAACACTTTGGGATCCCCAAAGAGGAACCAGTGGGTTTACGAAGAAAGGGCAAATTTGATCCAAAAAGCACTAATGCAAGCATTGCCACTTATGCAAGAATGACTAAGGGTGACATGATGAGAGACCTCCATGACCATAAAAACAGCTTTAGGAATAACTTGAATAGAGAACAGCGCCTAGCTCTCAAAAGCTTACAGAATAACAAAGATCTGGTGATACGGGAGGCGGACAAAGGAGGGGCTCTGGTCCTGCAAGACTATCGGGATTATAAGCAGGAAATTGTACAGCAATTATCCGATGGTGATACATACAGACGGCTACCGGGCAACCCTACTGGATCCTTTAAGACAAGAATTGACAACTATCTGGAATGTCTTTACCAACAAGGCATTATTGATAAAGCCTTGAGGGATTACTTACAGGTTGGGCATCCTATTGTCCCTGTGATCTACACCCTGCCGAAGGTGCATAAAAATCCAATCACACCTCCAGGAAGACCAATTGTGTCAGCCAGGGGATCTATTTTACAACCCCTGGCTACTTTTGTAGACAGTATTCTGCAACCAATCGTGAGGCACACTGGTTCCTTTCTTTTGGACTCCATTGAGCTTATCCAGCTGTTGAAGACCTACCGTACATCTGGTGGAGATGAGCTTCTGGTCACATTAGATGTGACCAGTTTATATACCGTGATTCCCCACGAACAGGGAATGGCTGCTGTTGTGTACCATCTTCTTAGACATCCTTATATTGGCCCTCCGGTTGATGTGATGTCTGAACTACTGGACTTCTGTTTAAGATGCAATTATTTCAAATTCGAGAGGGACTTTTTTCTACAGATCTCAGGAACAGCGATGGGGTCCAATGTGGCCCCATCTTATGCGAATCTGTTTATGGCCCACTTTGAAACGGTTGCCACCACTGCTTTTGAAGATCCTAGAATAAGGTTATACCGACGCTACATAGATGACCTCTTCCTTATTTGGTGTGGTACAGAGGACGAGCTACTGGTGTGGTATTCAGAAGTAAACAAGGTGAATTCACAAATACAGTTTAAGATGACCTATGATGTACATACCATCGACTTCCTGGATTTAAGGATTTTCAAGGAGAACACAGGCATCAGCACAACCTTATACCACAAAGAAACTGACAGGAATTCATTACTGGATGCTACAAGCTGTCACCCTCCTAGTTTGAAAAAATCACTGTCAAGGTCACAGTTTAAGCGAGTGGTACGCAATAATAGTAATCAGGAAAGGAAGGAACAGCAACTACAGGAGATGTACAAGAAATTCATGGACCGTGGATATGGTTCTAAGTATCTTGACCAATCATTAATGGAAGCATCAGGGCTTACACAGGAACAGGCACTCACTAAGGTGGAGAGAGATAAGAGTGAGAAGAAAATGATTTTTACCACCATCTTTTCACCTGAAAAACTACAGTTCTCCAATATTTTGAGGGAACATTGGGACATTTTGGAGAGTGACAAAACACTACCCTTTGCATCCTGTGTGTCACCACTGGTTGGGTTCAAGCGTGGAAGATCACTGAAAGATATGCTATTGAGACCTGACAACAGTGACAGTTATATGCCTAGTACATGGTTAAAAACCACGAAAAAAGGTTGCTTCCGCTGCAGTGGTTGCACTACCTGTGGTGGGCTAACCCAGAGTAGCACATTCCAACATCCATGGTCTAATAAGAAATACCACATCCTGCATAGGGTTACTTGTACAACCACGTATATTGTGTATTTACTACATTGTCCGTGTGGTAAATTTTACGTGGGTAAGACCCAGGATGATCTCAGGACGAGGATGGCGAACCACCGGTCAGCGATTCGGCTGGCAATTAAGGATGGTGATTCAGATCAACCGGTGGCTCGCCACTTCAGTACCAGTGGTCATGCTGTATCTGACCTTCGATATATCATCATAGACCATGTTCCACGCAATCCTAGGGGGGGTGACAGGGGCAGGCGTCTACTACAACGGGAGTCCCAGTGGATTTTTAATGTGGAGACTATGTCCCCAAAGGGGCTGAATGTCCAGTTGGACTACCAATGTTTCTTGTAAAAATTGTAGTGGATGTATGCCCACTGCCTCCTTCATAGTAATATGAGAGCTAAAGCTAACATGAATATGTACGTCCACGGCTGCAATGAATATATGCAGTGAAATTTTAGTACAGTGGATGATCTTTACAGCTGGGTTCCCCATTTATAGTAAAGTAGCTGCTTAATTGAGGATATCTATCAGGTATTGATGATGATAGATTGGGGGGTGCTTCGTGGTAACGTAACACTTCCTTGAGTTCAATTTCTTTTGGTCTGTGAAAGGGGTACTGTGCTAATGGTTTTGACTATGTACTTAAGTCCAGTTGGGGGCATGAGTTTAACACATGAAGAGTATTGTCAGCATGCACAGGCAACCCCTCTATGTAAATATGAAGATAAGTTCTCGCATAAAGTTGTGCAGGGATTAGAATATAAGAAAACATTATATGTGTAACTTGTGAAGAAAGCATGGGGGGTAAGTACGATCTGTGCAAATTACAGTATGCTTAGTGTAAGGTAGAAATATCGATATGCAACACAGTACCATATTTAGTTATTTTACTATATTGCTGCATTAGTTTGTGTGATGTTGATTTTCACTTTCGCTTTTTATTTGGTAGTTGGTCCCCGTCGGCTCTCCTTAGTTCCGGGCGTGCATGCGCAGTTGCGCTACACGGAAGCTGGGAGTCTGATGGTGGTGTGTCACGGTGAGGGTAAGTATTTATTTAAGTTGTGTTGTGATTAATGTCTGTAAGTGGTCTGAGGACGGGGGAGACCCCGAAAACGTTTACCATTAAACGATTTATTCAAACGGAGAGTGCCTTCTTTGCTGTGCTGATATTTGATTGTTTGAAAGTGCACCCCGGCAGCTGGAAGATAAAAAAAGAGTGCTGGTTCCCTGCTTCTATTTGTATATATATATATATATATATATATATATATATATATCACACAGAGGAAGTTCCACAGTACAACGAGATTCTTAAAGGTGAATAATTTCTTTATTTGGATATCAAAACCATAAAAAAGCGACATTTGGGACCTACATTGTCCTTAATCATGCATGATTAAGGACCATGTAGGTCCGAAACGTCGCTTTTTATGGTTTTGATATTGTAGGTCTGAAACTTCGCTTTTTTTATGGTTTTGATATCCAAATAAAGAAATTATTCACCTTTAAGAATATAGTTGTACTGTGGTGCTGTCACATTCTATGCATGGAGTTTTGATGATACTCCACAGTGACGAGCACACAGTCTGCTACAATATTTATGGGTACAGTGCTGGACTCTACCTATTTATTTTGTATATATATATATATATATATATATATATATATAGTATTAGGAAAGAGAAAAACGAGGCACTGCAGACTCTGTTTCCAAAGTGGTTATTTTAACGAACAGTCAAGTAGAATACACAGTCACAGTGTGCAGGGTTGGATCTGACGCGTTTCCCGCATGCTCACATGCGCTTCATACTCCACAGTGACGAGCACACAGTCTGCTACAATATTTATGGGTACAGTGCTGGACTCTACCTATTTATTTTGTATATATATATATATATATATATATATATAGTTTGTACCAAAATACCATCAGATATATGTAGAAATATGTATTTATGAATAAATAGAACATATTATGTTATATGAAGAACATTGGAATGTGAAATATTCATATTTTTATGTTGTATTACCGCACTCGGGTTGGCGCGAGTAGGGTGTTAGGTTTTTTCCACTTTTTTTGCTCAATTGACTTCTAAGTTAGCACGCGAGTGAAAGCAGTTTACTTTAATACAAGCACAACCCAATGCGGGCAAAATGTCTACTGCAGCTTACATTCGAGAGGGAGTGTTAAATAACACTCCAATTGTAATCTGGCACTCTGTGTTTATGCATATTTGAAACTGTGTAAAATAAAATATTTTAGTACAAACATGTGAAGCCTTGTCCGGAAATCACATCCTCCACACATATGCTTTGCCACCTCAGAATAAGTAATAAAATGGATCTGCAAAAGGTAGCAACACTACAACTAGTACATCTATTATGATGTCAACTTATAACCATTTTTCCTTTTGTCCATTCTTTGCTAAATGTCAGAATGTTTATTATGACATAAGTGACAGGGTATAAAAGGCCAGAGCTTAGTGAGGCAACAAAGAGTACCGAGGAGAACAAGGAGAAGGAACGGCCAATCACAGGGGATGAGAGAACTGAACAATCAGAAAAAGTCAGTCTTTCTTTTGATCGCTGCCAGCATCTCCAGGCCACCCAAAGAGAGCAACAGAGACACTTAAGTTCCATGCAAAGGAGGAATCAGTTAAGGCAAAATGATATATTCTGGAAAATTGTGCACCCTCACAGGATATGGCAATATTTATATACTCATTTTATAGGTTGAACTCAATAGATGTCTATCTTCTTTCAACCTCATTTACTATGTTATGTATTATAATGAGTCTTGTCATACTGGAGGACACATCACTTCCTGTTGCCATGTATGCCATAAAACCTGCAGTTCAAGATAGGTTTTAGAGAAGGAGACCTGTCCACTTTGCTGTAGAGGAATTCCTCGGAACAACAACTTTGTCCCACAGAAAGTCATAGAAGGAATAATTATATATTCTGTACCATCGTACACCCTCACAGGGTATGGCAATATTTATATACTCATGTTATAAGTTGAACTCAATAGATTTCTACCTTCTTTCAACCTCATTTACTATGTTATGTATAATAATTATTATCATTTATTTGTATAGCGCCGCCAAATTCCATGAGTCTTGTCGTACCTGAGGACTTCCTGTTGCCATGTATGTCATACAACCTGCAGTTTAAGATAGGTGTTAGAGAAGGAGGCTTGTCCACTTTGCTGTAGAAGAATTCCTCGGAACAACAACTTTGTCCCACAGAAAGACATAGAAGGAAGAATGATATATTATGTACAATCTGACACCCTCACAGGGTATGGCAATATTTATATACTCATTTTATAGGTTGAACTCGATGGACTTCTGTCTTCTTTCAACCTCATATACTATGTTTTGTATTATAATGAGTCTTGTCATACCTGAGGACACAGATGAACTTAATAAGGCAACAGTGTCTAGGATTTATTTGCCTGACTGAATGAAAATGAATAAATAAAGAGAATATGACTTTAACATCAGCTGTGTGTTGCTTTTCATTTCTTAGACAAAATCTTATTTTCAGTGCACTTGTTGGTTGGTTAAAAAGAGCTGAATATATTTACAAATACATTATATACTTCTCAGGACCGGACTGGGAAATCAGACCAGCCCTGGAAATTTGTATAGACTGGCCCAACCCCGCCCCCTCCAACCTAGCCACGCCCCCTCCAAGCAAGCCAACTATGCTCTAGCTGGTTTTCCCTTCAACTCACATAGATAAATACATATACGTGCTGGCATACATATATACATACTTTCATTGGCTTTCAGAGTGATTGAGGAAGTTGATACTGCAGGGTATATACATATACATGCATACTCATCTACATCTATTCACACACACATATATACATACACATGCATATACATACACACATACACACACACACACACACACACACATATATATATATATATATATATATATATATATATATATATATATATACATACATATATACACACATATTCATACACGCATACACACACATATTCATACATGCATACACACATATACATACACACATATACATACATAAATACACACAGTCATGCATGCATACACACATACTGTATACATACACATATTTATACGTGCATACACACATATATAGTGCATATATACATTCACACACATATTCATACATACATTTATACATTCATACACACATATTCATACATTCATACACACACATATTTATACATGCATACATACATATACATATATACATACCAGGGGCGAAACTACAGGGGGTGCAGATTAATAAAAAATGTTAACCTACCACTGCCTGCACTGATATCATATGAGTGTGACATGACTACAGGGGTTAGTGTTTCTGTTTTACCCATTGGTGTTTATTTGTGTGGATGTTTGTGTGTGTATGTATGTGACTGTGTGTGTATTTATGCATGTATGTGTGTTTGTGTATGTTTGTGGAACCAGCAAATTACAGACCTTGTTACTACAGCATTGGTGGGGCAGGGGGTGAACAGTGTCATTATACAGTACCACTATATACAGTGTGGGGGTGGACTATGTCACTGACTAATGTGTATAAAGTACTGGGCGGGTAGGGTCAGGCCAGCCATCTCACCGGCAGATTACAGACTGTGTCACTAACTTACTATATACAGTACTGGGGGGTTTAATAGTGTCACTATATATATATATATATATATATATATATATATATATATATACAGTAATAGGGGGTCAGACCATCTCACAGACTGTGGGCACAGGGTACCTCCCTTTGCAGACATGTAATCTGATTCACATTTTTATTCTGTGTTAAATGTAAAAAAAATTTTTTTTTTTATTAAATTCACCTTTTTTTTGGTGGGGGGAGGGGCGGGGGGGGGCCCCTTCTTAGATTCTTGCACCTGGGCCCTGTGGTTTCTAGTTACGCCTCTGTCTCCACCCCTAAAAAATCCAAATACCTATGTGAACATTTTGACCTAGTTTACATGTGGTGCTCTACTGATAGCATGGATCACGATAAGCAATATAGCTGGATCGCGCTAACATGTCCACGGTAAATCCGCATTTACCACAGATGGGTTACTCGGCGGCCAACATCACTCAACCTATATTTTCAATAGAGATCGTGACCACCCAAAATAAGCTTTGGTATTACAAGTTGAAAGTTACAGTTTGCGCTTGAGTTAAATATGAAACTTCACTAACTGAAACTTAAAGTGTAAGGGTTAAAAAAAAAGTGTACAAAAACATTTTAAAATACATTATTACACACACACATATAATATATATATATATATATAATATATATATATATATATATATATATATATATATATATATATAGATAGATAGATATATATATATATAGATAGATAGATATATATATATATAAATATACACATACACACACTTTTTAATATATCATTTTAAAATATATTTTAATATAACGGCTAACAAGGGATATCGTATATGGCAAAGTGGAATGGCTCCATAGTATGTAAATATGTCTAAACATGTGTATGTTGTATGTATTTTGCAAAACTCAGTTGGTGGAAAACAGCACACGCCTATGTACTAGGCACTGAACCCGGGGATTAAGGGACTTCCAAAAGTCAAGTAGGAAAAGAAAGAAATTGGCTCCATCCTCCAATGTTTTATAAAAAGGGACCTTTATTGTTGCATATCAGGGTCCAAAACAAAAAGAGTAATGTCATGTCGTTCTTCTTTTTGTTTGGACCCTGATATTCAACAATAAAGGGCCCCTTTTAAAAAATTATTATGCATATTGTAAAAAAAATCCTCTTAATTATTATTATTTTAATATTTTATATTTAATATATCAATAACACGAATTTAGGTTGGCATTCCTATGTTCTTCACACAGAAAAAATAATATTTTTTATTATTAAATATATATTTCTATATATATGTGTGATAATGTTAATGTAAAATAGATACCTGTACCTTTTAATCTATATGAATATATATAAAGGTTTAGGTATATGTATATATATATATATATATATATATATATATATTGTATTTACAAAACAAATTACATTATCATGTAAGTGAAGAACATTGGAATGTGAAATATTCATAAATCTGTCTGACGGGTTAGCACACGAGTGATAGGTGTTGGGTTTTTGTCATCTGCTCTCTCCATTGATGCCTATGGGGAGAATATGTTAACGTGGTCACAATATTGCAAAGTCCTTTGGTTAGCATGCATCAGGTTTTGATTGAGCACAAACTTTTTACTTTCAACTTTTAATATGTGCACTACCCGTCACGTGAAAAAAGTTTACTTAGAGCGAAATTTACACTTGAGTGAAAGTGTGAAATACTGTGCCACTTGTAATCTAGTATTAAATACATTTTAATAAGCAAAGAAAAAGTACGCTGGCTCAAATGTAGATTTTGCTGGAACATCAAAAGTTTATTATCAGACCAAACAGTTAAACGTATAGGTCACAGTCAGGAACCGCTGACGCGTTTCGCGCATGCGTGGATGCGCTACATTTTATAAGCATAATATTGAGGTTATTCCCAGTCTATCTTTAATCATGGGTGCCGCCATTTTGAAATCTACAGGGAGTGCAGAATTATTAGGCAAATGAGTATTTTGACCACATCATCCTCTTTATGCATGTTGTCTTACTCCAAGCTGTATAGGCTTGGAAGCTACTACCAATAAGCATATTAGGTGATGTGCATCTCTGTAATGAGAAGGGGTGTGGTCTAATGACATCAACACCCTATATCAGGTGTGCATAATTATTAGGCAACTTCCTTTCCTTTGGCAAAATGGGGTCAAAAGAAGGACTTGACAGGCTCAGAAAAGTCAAAAAATAGTGAGATATCTTGCAGAGGGATGCAGCACTCTTAAAATTGCAAAGCTTCTGAAGCGTGATCATCGAACAATCAAGCGTTTCATTCAAAATAGTCAACAGGGTCGCAAGAAGCGTGTGGAAAAACCAAGGCGCAAAATAACTGCCCATGAACTGAGAAAAGTCAAGCGTGCAGCTGCCAAGATGCCACTTGCCACCAGATTTGGCCATATTTCAGAGCATGCAACATCACTGGAGTGTCCAAAAGCACAAGGTTGTGCAATACTCAGAGGACATGGCCAAGGTAAGAAAGGCTGAAAGACGACCACCACCTGAACAAGAAACACAAGTTGAAATGTCAAGACTGGGCCAAGAAATAATCTCAAGACTGATTTTTCTAAGGTTTTATGGACTGATGAAATGAGAGTGAGTCTTGATGGGCCAGGATGGATGGGCCCGTGGCTGGATTGGTAAAGGGCAGAGAGCTCCAGTCCGACTCAGACGCCAGCAAGTGTGGAGGTGGAGTACTGGTTTTGGGCTGGTATCATCAAAGATGAGCTTGTGGGGCCTTTTCGGGTTGAGGATGGAGTCAAGCTCAACTCCCAGTGCTACTGCCAGTTTCTGGAAGATACCTTCTTCAAGCAGTGGTACAGGAAGAAGTCTGCATCCTTCAAGAAAAACATGATTTTCATGCAGGACAATGCTCCATCACACGCGTCCAAGTACTCCACAGCATGGCTGGCAAGAAAGGGTATAAAAGAAGAAAATCTAATGACATGGCCTCCTTGTTCACCTGATCTGAACCCCATTGAGAACCTGTGGTCCATCATCAAATGTGAGATTTACAAGGAGGGGAAAACAGTACACCTCTCTGAACAGTGTCTGGGAGGCTGTGGTTGCTGCTGCACGCAATGTTGATGGTGAACAGATCAAAAACACTGACAGAATCCATGGATGGCAGGCTTTTGAGTGTCCTTGGCAAAGAAAGGTGGGCTATATTGGTCACTGATTTGTTTTTGTTTTGTTTTTGAATGGTCAGAAATGTATATTTGTGAATGTTTGAGATGTTATATTGGTTTCACTGGTAAAAATAAATAATTGAAATGGGTATATATTTGTTTTTTGTTAAGTTGCCTAATAATTATGCACAGTAATAGTCACCTGCACACACAGATATCCCCCTAAAATAGCTATAACTAAAAAGAAACTAAAAACTACTTCCAAAACTATTCAGCTTTGATATTAATGAGTTTTTGGGTTCATTTGAGAACATGGTTTGTTGTTCAATAATAAAATTAATCCTCAAAAATACAACTTGCCTAATAATTCTGCACTCCCTGTATTTTTACTACATTTTAGTGCTGACATGTTTGCACATGTACAGCAACTCCCCTTCAGATAACTGCTGACGCACTGTTTAAATTAACATGAATTAGTTTGCGAGAACTTGAGGTAATTTACGTTATGGGTGGCGTTGAGCAGCAATGTGCGCTCATATTGCAAGTTGAAAAGTAAAGCTCCTAATTTACTAAAAGTACCTGCTGAGTACATCCCTGAGTACACTCCCTATGAAAGCTGAGAGATCAAATAGGATGGAGGTGTCAGGATCTCCCCTTCTGAAAAGGTGCCCACCGCAGGGGAATAATGATAAAATATCTGATCTCTTATCGATAAGCTCTAAAAGTTGTATTTTAGACTGAAAGGTTCAGATATTTGATCATTATTCCCTGCGGTGGGGCAGCCTTTTCAGAGGGGGAGATCCTGACACCTCCAATCCCCCACCGCAGGAAATAATGATCAATAGTGATGTCGCAAACCTAAAAATTTGGGTTCGCGAACGGAGAACTCGTACTTCCACAAAAGTTCGCTAACCGGCGAACCGGGCGAACCACCATAGACTTCAATAGGCAGGCGAATTTTAAAACCCACAGGGGCTCTTTCTTGCCACAATAGTGATGGAAAAGTTGTTTCAAGGGGACTAACACCTGGACTGTGGCATGCCGGAGGGGGATCCATGGCAAAACTCCCATGGAAAATTACATAGTTGATGCAGAGTCTGGTTTTAATCCATAAAGGGCATAAATCACCTACCATTCCTAAATTGTTTGGAATAACGTGCTTTAAAACATCAGGTATGATGTTGTATTGATCAGGTAGTGTAAGGGTTACGTGTAAGGGTTACGCCCACTTCACAGTGCGCAGTGTACGTGATATACCTGCCCTGACCATGCTTTGCAGACCAGGTATCAGTGGTCAGATAGACCCTTGCCCCAACACTGTGTGCCAGACATGCCATTATAGCAGACTTATATGGCTTTGGCGTTGCTTTTTGGTAATTAGAAGGCTGCTAAATGCAACTGCGCACCACACGTGTTTTATGCCCAGCAGTAAAGGGGTTAATTAGGGAGCATGTAGGCAGCTTGTAGAGTTAATTTTAGCTTAAGTGTAGTATAGTAGACAACCCAAAGTATTGATCTAGGCCCATTTTGGTATATTTAATGCCACCATTTCACCGCCAAATGCGATCAAATTTAAAAAAAACTAAAATTTTTCGCAATTTTAGGTTTCTCACTGAAATTATTTACAAACAGCTTGTGCAATTATGGCACAAAAGGTTGTAAATGCTTCTCTGGGATCCCCTTTGTTCATAAATAGACATATATGACTTTGGCGTTGCTTTCTGGTAATTAGAAGG